>NC_081320.1:67072323-67362082 GCF_026419965.1 Kogia breviceps | reverse complement strand
TTTTGGCAGACTTGGCTTACAAAGTTTAATCTTGCTAGAATACTGAAGTTTATTTTACCTTCACCAACAATGGAGTCTATGAGTTTGGAAGTCATTATACCTTTTATTTTCCAAGGTAGGAATCTAGAGATGATTTCTTTTTTTTTTTCGGTATGCGGGCCTCTCACTGTCGTGGCCTCTCCCGTTGCGGAGCACAGGCTCTGGACACGCAGGCTCAGCGGCCATGGCTCACGGGCCTAGCCGCTCCGCGGCCTGTGGGATCTTCTCGGACCAGTGCACGAACCCATGTTCCCTGCATCAGCAGGCGGACTCTCAACCACTGCACCACCAGGGAAGCCCTAGAGATGATTTTTTTAAAGTAAAATTTATTTTTAATGTCATGAGTATTCTTTCTTCTCACACGATTAATGTAGTAGTAGCTTCTGTTTGTTAATGAAAATAAAGACTTGTGGGAAAAAAACAACCTGGTCCTTGCATTCATTGGATATATTTACAAGTCACCTGTAACCAGTTTGGTTACCATCTCTTTGATATCCTGTAGCCGTTATTGCATGCTTTGGGGTTATGATATCATGCTGTAGAAGAATGGTTCTGCTGTGGGTTTTATGTGCTTTTTTATAGTTGTTCACAGTATCCCATACTAAATTATATGGTGAATTATTATACATTAGCATTATACATTAGTTAAAAAGATGTCTAATTGATTTGCTATGCTAAAATATCAAAGACTATATGGTGCAGGAGTGATGCTTCCAGTTAACAACCTATCATGTATTCATGGAGTCGACAATGCTTGCTCACATATCGGCAATATTATCTAATTTGGTGTGCCCAATGTTGTAATTCAAGAATCTATTATTAAAAATAGATATGACTATAGAGTGCAAAACCACATACAAACCCATAAACGTACATATGTGCATGTTTACTTTTGCTCACATATCTATTCAATGAGTTTTTTGTCTTACCTGCTATTAATGCTGCACTAGTGAGTCATAAATGAAAAATATGTATTAGCTTTAAGGTAAAATAAAATAGGTTTTGATTTAGTTCAAGTGAACCATCTTATTTAAAATTAGCCTAGGGGTCTTGTAAAGAATGCAAGTAATCTAAACATAATAATGCACATTGCCCAATTGCTTCTGTGTATGATACAGGTTCAGTTCTGTAGTGCTTTGACAGCCCATTACTGAATGTAATGAACAGCTATTTTTAAACAGAAGAAATTCAGGTTGACAGCTTGGCAATGAAATTCAGCTAGTGGGATAATTTTTGTCATCTTTAGTATAGAGAATGGATTCAATTTGGTTTAAGGAAATTTGTATCATGTAGTTTATAGAGCACACATTTTTATTAAAAGATAATTTTGTTGTCCATTTTGGGGGGCAGATGTTACTGTTAGAGTATGGAATCAGCTTTTAATGCATATTTTAATGAATTGCTGAGACATCATCTCTAGAACCTAGGTTTAAAATCAAATTTCCTTTCTTTTTTTCCTGCCGTGGGTGAAATATTCAGTCTAGTAAAACGACTGTGAGAGTGACTATAAAAGGTGTTTTTCGACGCTGCTTTTTAGTCTTTCAGAGTTTAAAGAAGTAGCTTTTTAGAAATAAGGAAGTCTTTGGACATGGATATAAAGCTTGAGGCAGCGTTGTCTTAATGGAAGTAACAATTAGAATAGCATGGAGGGAAAGGAGGAAAATATCTGCCTGACTCTATATTTTAGAGAAATTCTTTTACCAGGGATAAGGGGATGGTAACATCTGGTTTTGACAACTCTTGAAAAAGCTGGAGAGACTTGTTCTTCAGTTCTTAAATAAAATAGGTGTATTTTAAACTCAGATCATAAAATCTGAGGGTAAATCAGAGTGAATTATTTCATCGTTTCCTGTTTAGAGCAAAATTTGTCTGAGAAATTTAATTGCTATTTTTTCCAAGTGTGACTAATTGTAGGGCTTTTCAGACAGAAATCTGAGGTTCAACATTGAGGATTGTGTTAAATGTAGCCTGAAAAAAAAAAAAAACAACAACAACAAAACAGCAATACATTATTCAGTGAAATTTGGGTGAGTTAAATAATTAAATTAAATACTTCACCTAAAATGGGCCAGTCATGTTTCTGGCCCAACCAATAAAAGAACCTAAGTCTATAGCAGTGGTGGAAATTTTTTAAAATTCTCAGAGTCATTCCTTCCAAATATATTGCCAGAAACCTCCATTCATGGGTCTTTACCACCCTGCCATGCTTCCAGAGAACCTTCTTTGGGTCCCCAAGGGGCTAGCACCTGAGTGCTAGCTTTGCTTCGGGACTATGCCTTAAATTAGGAAAATAAAGCAAGTCATCTTTAATAGCCAGTGGACTTTTCTATTCCTGATCTATTTCTTTATTTTACTTATCTGTTGAAAACCATAATGGCCCCAAACATAATGTAACAATGAATCTGTGTACAAGTCAAGCGTTTTTGGAGAGGCTTTCGTGTTAGGTCACTACTGTACTCTTTAGAACTGTATTATGCCAGTGAATCAAAAGAATTTCTTGACATGAAAGAATTGGTGCACCTCAATAAACATTTTATTTAAACCTAGAGAGGATATTGTTCATCTTACAGGATCTAGGTTATTTCTAGCAACAGTGCCATCAGTTTGTATCCTGAACCTTGGGCTCTTGATTTTGTTGTGAAGTGACCCTCTTGAAATCTTGGTTTACCCATTGACAGAGGACCTTGTATGAGGCAGAAGGCCATTATCACATTAGCCCTGCTTCTCTATGGCATCATGGGATGCTAGCTCAAGTGCCTGAAGAATATTTTCAATTTCTTGATTGCAGAATAATTTTAGAAGGTACCCAGGTACCCAGGTGTTGAATTAATAAAATAACATTACATTTGGTGTTATTCATGGGGAGAAAACCGTTGGCAAAGTGAAAGCAGGACCAGTGATGCTAAAACCAAGCCTAGAGGTCTATTTTTTAGAAGGAGGCTTAGCTTTGAAGATGGGTAAGATGAAAGAAGTCACCGGTAATTCCAGTAAATGCTTTCTGTATTATCTAGTTTCATTTTCCATCTACTCACCATTTAAACTGTACTTTCAGGTTGGGCAGTGTAGAGAAAGGAAAGAAATTGTGTACCCATGATACACTATGGAGGGCTTGAGGGAAATAGGATAGGGTAGTGGTTTGCAAGATACTGAGAAGGTTTCCAACCCAATTATCATCCATTGCAGCTGGAAGAATTTAACGGGATATGGTCCAATGAAACAAACCTGTTGAAACATTCTTATAGTAAACTCTAGTGTCTTGAGAATCAATATTGTGTGATAGTTAAGAAACCTGTTTGGAGCCTGACTGCCTGGGCTTGAGTGTCATCACTTACTAGCTGTATAACTTTGACCAAATTATTTAACTACTTTGTGCCACAGCTTCCTTAACATGACAAAACTTCCAGGTTTAGTATAAGAATCAAATGAGTTAAACATTTAAAGTTCTTAGAACAATGCTTGGCGTTTAGAAAGAGCTTAATACACGAAATCTGTTACTATTGTTGTTTCAAGATTCATTTTGTACTTACATTTTTATAATTTTTAAAAATAATTTCAGAATCTGTTATAGCTGGAATGTTCCTTGTTAAAGACCTGAGCCTAACTTTGGAAAAAGAAAGTCAAAGTAAGAACTCAGTTTTAGTTGATTAATATTTATCAACCATAAGTAGCATGGGGTGGGATTTATAAAATATTGAAATCATGGCTTCTACCCTTCTAGTAAACTTGAGAATAGAGAACATGCTATATGCTGCTGCCTATCTTTGTAACCTAAATTGTACCTTGTATAATTCAAATAGTTGTTCAGTGAAAGTCAGATCAACATGAATCCTAATATATTGCTAGTACATATTATACACTTGATAAGTACAACTTGAATGAAAGGATATGTGTGTGTGTGTGTGTGTGTGTGTGTGTGTGTATGAGGAAGTAAGTGTTCACTATTTTTACTACTGTTGGAGGACTTAAATTATAACAGGAGAGTTTTAGGTTAGATATAATTAAAAACACCCTAACTGTAGGGTTGGGAAACCTTCTAGTCCTTTACTAAGAGAAATAACAGAATCTATATAATTGTAAAGAATAGATTACCAGACAATATTTAACTCTTTATTTGCTGTAGGAGAATATTTAGATCTTTCTTGAGAGGCCATCAAGCCCTCTTACCCTCTAATTCTCAAATGTATTAAAATTTGTACATTCTTGTGAAAGAAGAAGCAAAAAGGCCTTAGAATGTAAAGATTTAACTATAGCAAACTTTACCTTTCTATACATGTCATCACTCTCTTTTTAGAGGAAACCAACTAGGGGAAAGTGAAAGAAATCACCACTAATAACTCCCCTCCCTTTTTTTTTTTTTTTAAAGCGGTAACTATGCTTGGTGAGAAGGGGCTCATAAGAAAACTATTTTGGCTGAGGCAGCCTGCCTGTCCTTGTCATGATCTTGACTACAGTTGGAGCTGAAATCCTCAAGCTAAATATATTTCTTTTCCTTCTTCTCTGAGAGATCAGTAATCAGTTATGCTATTTTTCTGTTTTGAGACTCCTCTTTCTCCAGCCTGAGTATGTTGGGGTTTTTTTTTTAATTTTATTTATTTATTTATTTATTTATTTATTTTTGACTGTGTTGGGTCTTCGTTTCTGTGCATGGGCTTTCACTAGTTGCAGTGAGCGGCGACCACTCTTCATCGCGGTTCGTGGGCCTCTCACTGCCGCGGCCTCTCTTGTTGTGGAGCACAAGCTCCAGACGCACAGGTTCAGTAGTTGTGGCTCATGGGCCTACTTGCTCCGCGGCATGTGGGATCTTCCCAGACCAGGGCTCGAACCCGTGTCCCCTACATTGGCAGGCAGATTCTCAGCCACTGCGCCACCAGGGAAGCCCCTGAGTATGTTTTATACAAAGCTAGTGCCTGGGATACTATCTCTGACTCATTCAAGCAAGCTTCTATACTATATTGTTAGAGTAAATTCTGTTTAAAATACTTAGTGAAATATAGAATTCATAAGAATTATTGCTTTAGATTGCAGCTGCAGTGATACTGATCAACATTCATCATAAAGGCGGTTGAATGTGATTTATTTATGTTTGTATGTATGTACGTATGTATGTTTTGAGTAGGTAGTCTATGATTCAGAGTTCAAAATGTCCAAAAGAGTATATATACTGTGAAAAATCTCCTTCCCGTCCCTGGCCTTTATCAACCCAGTTTCCCTCCCTAGAGGCAACCACAATGACTGGTTTCTTTTGTATCCTTCCAGAGTCATTTTCTGCATACAAACAAAAACATATGAGTGGATGTATTTTTATATACTTAAAAAATGGAGATGACTTTCCTTTTGTAAATTTATAACTTTCTGAAAGGGCAATAGATGAAAACCAAGGAAGGCCAAGAGTTTCTTCTGTATCAACTTGCCTTAAGTCATTTTCCTAAAAGTACCTAGAATGTAAGAGTATTTGAAAAGAGATAAATAAGGAGAGAAACCAAAGATGGGTTACACAGTCTCAGTAATTGTTTTCCTCTTGAAAATTTTTCTTCTCAAGACAGAAAGTCCAGATTTTACAAATTTGAGATAGCTAGTTCCTCCACAACTTGTGGAAGTATAAGATAACACAGTCTCCTTGGAAACTAACAGCAAACCCCAAGATTTTCTTGAAAGCACAGAGCAGCATGCACAAGGGTATAAAGAAGAGTGTGCCCCATTTTGGAGTCAGATTTATCTGGGGTTGGAGACTAGCATGAGGACCTAGTAGCTTTGTGACCTTTTGGCAGTGCCAGAGTCACCTCCTGAGACTCTAAATGGGGAGTAATCAAACTGAACCTTGTGGTGCATTTCAGAGGACTAAATGAGAAAATCTAAGAGAAATAATATCTGACACAAAGTAGGTACTCAGTAAACGTTAGCTTCTTTCTTTACCAGTCCATTTAAGACGAAAAGGCTTACTTTCATCAGATTGTGTGTTTAGTCTTACCGTGTTTCTCAGAATTGAAAACAGCATTTAGAAAGAAGTTTTAGATGATCATTTTGCATGTATTAGATTTTTCTTTTCACCCAACCAACGGCTTTTGTGTAGTGCTTTAACAATTTGCATAAGTTAGCTTTCTGTTTTCTTCCTAATATCTGTCTAAGGGAGATGAGAGAAATTGATGAAAGGAGATTACAGATGAAGATGTCTCTAACAATATTTGATAGATTAAATTATTTTAAATGTTTTCTTCCTTTTTGCCCCAATTGTTGTAGTACGAGGTTTCCAAAGGCTGCAGTGATGGGCATGAAGAAGGAAACTAGCTGGGATACTGAGGCTCTCAGATTAGGTTTAACTTCCCGAGTATAGCAATAAGACAAATAATGAGGCAAAAATATCACTGAATTTTAAGTGACGGATAAGCAGATTGAAAATTCACCAACTTTTGAGTTTTAGTTACATTAACTTTCTGTGGGATCTGAGCTAGTCACTTCACCTTTGTAGTCCTTAGATTACTTCTAAAGTAAAAAAAAAAAAAAGTCTGGGAATAGTTCCCTTTACAGATTCTCTCAGAATTACACCTGTAAGCACTATGTAAATTTATAAAAATAGTTTTAAGAACAGCTTTACAATTTCAGTGGTTATTGTATATTCAAAACACCTATGGAAGCACTTTATTTTCATTTTAAAGATTTACAATTAGAGTGATTTTATGTATACCTCAAATGCCTGATTATATACAAACCCATTACAGTGTTTATATACACATTAAATCCTTTATTATGGGGTTTTGTGCACATTAAATGCCTCATTGTTACAGATTGTTGTTTTTCTTGTTACCGTTAAATGTAACATTTCCCTAGGTGATGAAATGTATTATTATTGGGAACATTTATTTTACTGTGTGTTCAGTATTTTAAAAGAGAAAGGTATTTAAACAGCAAAGACATAGCTGTTATGAAATTTATTTTTTTATAAATAGCTTTCAGGAGAAATCAGAGCAGTGCTTTAAAATTACAGTTTAAAAAATCATTTAATCATCACACTCCTTGTTGGCTAATAGGGTACTAAGTGACTTTTTTTCCCCCCCTGCAATAGGCTATTCTTGATCTGCTCACTAAGTGGACCTAAGAGTACTGGTATATTTTATGTTAGCAAGGCTTGATAGCAAAGTGCTGAAAGTTCAGGGGGCATTTGTCCCCTTTCTCACAAATTCATTTAAGTACCAGTCTTGCTGGAGCTTTAACTGGGGCAGACAACCATACAAATGACTTGAGATAAAATGAAAATAATGGACTGAGCTGAGTTCTGGGGATGGTAGTTATGCTGAACACACATCAATAAGCTTGGAGTGTGATTCTATGCTAATGCAAGCCTGATGGATCAGCTTTCTCTTTTAGCCTGGAGGACCATTAAGCTCTGGAAGCTGGGTCAAACTGATAGAGTCTGCAAATATAGCCCATTGGTTACTAGCAGTAAACTGACTGTGATTCCAAATGTGCGAAACTAACATTGCTTAAAAACCCTCTATGATCAGGACATAGATCAGGAAGAAGATAATAGATTCTGTTTTAATTTGCATAATCAAAGCTTCTCATTTTTCCACCTATAGATAACATAAAAGGGAAAAAAAAACCAGCTGTGACTACTTCTATTATGTTGTTAATCTTGAATCACAGCAAATAATTTCCATAAAAATGTAAATAACTTGTTTCAAAAGAAAAGAGCATAATGAAAGATTTTCAGTGTTATTTCTTTGGAATTAAACTGTAGGCACAGTTATGCAGTTTGGTAATGAGGAACTTCGGGCTAGGAAATGTGAAAAAGTTTTTTAAAAAATTGTGAGCCTTTTTAGTGATTTGGTTCAAACACTAAAACTTGCTGCCTGTGGTAAGTCAGATTTCTTTTAATGCATGAGCTTTGAAATAGTAGATGTAAATTAATATTATGACCAAAATGACAGGAACTTGATCATTTCTTTTTCTCCAAAAGAAGCAAAAATGAACTGATTTGTTTCATAGAAAAAATTAAAATGAACAACACCAGAATGGAAAGAATCCAGAAACACTGTTTACTTTTATGGAGCACAAATGCTAAGAGGACTCTGGTATTATAGAAAAGAGGGCCTTCTACTCACACACCACTCTTATTCCTTTTACTCCTTACTTTTTGTATCTAAATATACTATAACTATGGAGAACAGTCCTGTTTTTGACTAACAGTTATTTTGATATATAATACTTAAAGTTCTATACTTTCTACTTGAGGCTATACTATAAGGTTTTGCAGACTTATGAAAAACATTTACTTCAAATTCTATTGTCAACATTTTTGTGATATGGGAACTCTGTTCTTCATTTAAAAAACATTTATTTCAGGCACTGTCTTGGGCACTGGCAGTGTGGTTGTCCTCTTGAAGCTTTTTTTTTTTTTTAAAAAAGTAGGGGAAACACAGCAAACAAGTAAACAAAGACAAAATGTCAGAGTGTGATGGGTTCTTATAGGGAACTTTTCTATCTGGGACTCTACTCTGACCATGTTTCTGCCAAATAGACTCAGATATCAAATATGATGCTGTTTTTTCAACCCAAGATTTCTAGACTGTCTCAAAATTTTTTGAATGTAAAGAAAATAAGTATACTTTTGTTAAAGAAGAATTAAGTGCTTTTGTGTACCTTGTTGTAATCTAGACTGATATCTATAAGAAAAACTTACTGAAATTCTGTATGTATGACTTCTTCCCCCGGAGTGCTTAATATGTGTGCCAGCTCTCTTTAAGCACTTTTATTTATTAATTTATTTAAAAAACTCTAAGAGGAGGTATTATTATTATTCCCAGGTGAGGAAACTGAGACAAAGAATGTTAAATAACTTGCCCAAAGTTGTATAGCTAGTAAGTGGGTGAGGTGGGATTAAAACCTAGATAGTTTGGCTCCAGAGTCAATGTTCTTAATCACTATTAACTCTATGGCAATGTGAAGAAGTTTTTTTAAGCTGGAAGTATGTTGCTATATTAAAATGCTAGTTCTGGGAGGGCAGGGAACATGTCTATTTTGTTCAACTCTCTCCTTGCACTTAGCACTAAACCTGGGCTATATAGAGGGTACCCAATAAATATTGGTTGAATGAATGTATGTAAATGCATATTATTTGTTTATATCCAAAGTAATATTCCATATCAAATTCTTTTAAAAATTTATTTTGCTACTTATGCTTTTCTGGTACCATAAGTATATGCCTTGTGTGTGTAATCCAGCACCAGTTAGAATGACTATATGATCACTTACTAAAGATGAGTTAAGGGGAGAGCCAGAATTCCTTGGCTTTGCTCAATTCCATTCCCTGTCTACCCTAGGTATGTGGGATTTCTCAGTGGATTGCATCAGAATGAGCTCATAGTGTATGCTTGC
This sequence comes from Kogia breviceps, assembly GCF_026419965.1. Lineage (NCBI taxonomy): Eukaryota > Metazoa > Chordata > Mammalia > Artiodactyla > Physeteridae > Kogia > Kogia breviceps. Next base: position 67,352,671 of record NC_081320.1, on the reverse strand, counting down.
ATAATGCTTTCTACTCTTATGTTCTGAAAGGGTTAATTCATTTTCAAACTATGAGCAGTTTCCTTCTGAAAGTCAGTTTACTAATAGATAGAATGTAATCTTGCTTCCAAAACGTTTCAAGTATCAGAGACTTGCATATAGCCATTTACAATTTTGTTTCCTTTCTCCCTGCCTGTGTTTTTGGAGGAGACAATAACATTATTTTGTAAGTGTTAAACTGATATATGGTTGAAATAATGGAGGGTTTCTCATATTCCATGGTTTCTTTTAGAAACAAAAATAAAACAAAAACAGTTTTTAAGAATACAATACATATACACTCATATTGAATTTTGAACAATAATTAAAATTATATTGTATGTTAAATAATAAAGTAGGATAAATAATAAAGTAAAAATAAATCGTTCTCATCACTCAAAATAATTCATATTCTCATCATTTAAAGCTATTAATTCCGTTTAATATTTTGGTAATTATTTTTCCAGATAATTGGAATATTTAGGTACTTATGTATTTTATTTTATTTTTTTAATTAATTTATTTAATTTATTTATTTTTGGCTTCATTGGGTCTTCGTTGCTGTGCGCAGGCTTTTTCTAGTTGTGGCGAGCGGGGGCTACTCTTTGTTTCGGTGCACAGGCTTCTCATTGCCGTGGCTTCTCTTGTTGCGGAGCATGGGCTCTAGGCACGCAGGCTTCAGTAGTTGTGGTACACGGGCTTAGTTGCTCCGCAGCTTGTGAGATCTTCCCGAACCAGGGCTCGAACCCATGTCCCCTGCATTGGCAGGCGGATTCTTAACCACTGAACCACCAGTGAAGCCCGGTACTTATGTATTTTAAATAAATTAGTTTATATTTTGTGTACCATTCGGTAACCTGCATTTTTTCACTGAACAATAAGTTTTGGATTTTTTTCAGGGCACTGAACACTATATGAACATTGTTATTTTTAATGACTTTTTAACTTTATTGTTTGGATTTATCATTCTTTTATTGGATTCCTAATAATAGATCTAAATTCCTTTCTTGCTTTTATTTTTGGCATTGCAAAGAAAACTGAAGTGAATACACACACACACACACACACACACACACACACACACACATAAATTGTTGCTGGATCAAAGATTTTATTTTGTGTGCCATTGTATAAAGTCCTTGTATTTATTGTTAAGGAGTGTCTGTGTGTAAGAGGAATATTATATGAATGAATAGAAATATAACTTAGGTATGAGGTTTTTAAAAAAATACTTCTTAAGTCTTTTAATCTATACATTTGCTATCTCCTTTTATTTTTTCCCCTTGCAATTTGTTGAAGAAACTGAGTTACTTGTCCTGTAGATTTTCCTGTAGAGTCTGAATTACACACCCAGGTTGTCATTTAACACGAACCTCTTTCTTCTGTATTTCCTATAAATTAATAGATCTAGAAGCTTGAGGTGTTTCATGTTTTTCCTTTCTTTCTCCTTTCCTTCCTCCCTTCCTTCTTTCCTGCCTTCCTTTCTTTATTTTCTTTCCTTCCTTCCTTCCTTCCCTTTCCCTCCTTCCTTCCCCTCTACCTTCCTTCCTTCCTTCCTTCCTTCTTTCTTTCTTTCTTTCTTTTCTTCCTTCCTTCCTTCCTTCTTTCTTTCTTTCTTTCTCTTTTCTTCCTTCCTTCCTTTTCTTTCTTTCTTTCTTTCTTTCTTTCTTTCTTTCTTTCTTTCTTTCTTTCTTTCTTTCTTTCTTTCTTTCTTTCTTTCTTTCTTTCTTTCTTTCTTTCTTTCTTTCTTTCCTTCCTCTCTTCCTCCATCCCTCCCACCCTTCTTCCTTCCTTCCTTCCCTCCCATCTTCCTCCCTTCCTTCCTTTCTTCCTTCCTTCTTTTCTTCCTTCCTTTCTTTCTTTCTTTTCTTTCTTTCTCTCTCTCTTTCTCTCTTTCTTTCTTCTTCATAGAGCATGTTATTCTCCTCTGCCAGGAAGCATACAGTCTGGTTGAATGTCTTATTGTAATGTTCACATTACAGTGAACAGTAAGCCACCAGACCTTATGTTAATGTCTTTCCAGTCATTTGACTTGTTATTCCAGTTCCTGGATTTGCATAACAAACTACTTCAAAACTTAATGGCTTAGAGTGACATCAGCAAGATGGCGGAATAGGAAGCTGCAGACCTCAGTGGTCGCAGACATACTGATTTAACACATTATGCTGTCCAAAAAGCCTTTATGAGAACTCCAGAAACCAATTAGGAGGTTGCAGTGCCACAGGCAAACTCAAAGCCAAGAACAGCTATATTGAAGTAAGAAAAACTGTTTCATTTCATCCATGTCAGCCTCTCCCCCAAGCTGACATAGCTCAGAATCAGGAGGAAAAGCCCAACTTATGGCTTCTCTATTTGGAGGGAAGGAGAAGAGTGGAATGTACCTCTGAGTTCTGGCTTTTGCAGGGCTGCCTCAGTGACTAGATTCTATCTTACCTGACTCTAAATACTTACTGAATTGGCATATCTTGGATGCCAGGGAACCACAGAGTACAAAAGAGAGCTCAGTGCCAGAGAGCCTGTAGCATCACGTTGTTACAGTGCCAGAGAACCTGTAGCATTACAGGTACAAGCCAGAGGAAGCAAGAGACAACAAACTTCTGAAAAAGAAAATGGCAAAGCCCTCTAATTGGGAAATTACACACACAAAGCCAGAGAAGACACAGCCCCATAGAGAGTTTGAGAAGCCCCCAGAATCTCTAGCTGGGCTGACTGTTGATTATGTTTTCCGTACCAAGCCAGCCCATAAAGATTGGGAGAGGTGGATGTTTTTTCAAATGCATAAATCACAGCAAAATATAACAAACCACAGGAATAAACAGGGAAACATGGTATATGTGGCCCAAATCAAAGGAAAAAATTAAATCTCCTGAAATTGACTCTAAAGAAATGGAGATCTGTGAATTACCTGACAAAGAATTCAAAATATATTAAAGAAATTCAGTGTGCTGCAAGAGAACATAGACAACTAGATGAAATCAGGAAAACCATCATGAACAAAATGAGAATACCATCAAAGAGAAACTATAAAAAATAACCAAATAGGGCTTCACTGGTGGTGCAATGGTTGAGAGTCCGCCTGCCAATGCAGGGGACACAGGTTCATGCCCTGGTCCGAGAAGATCCCACATACCGCGGAGCGGCTGGGCCCATGAGCCATGGCCGCTGAGCCTGCACATCTGGAGCCTGTGCTCCACAAAGGGAGAGGCCACAACAGTGAGAGGCCTGCATAACGCAAACAAACAAACAAACAAACAAAAAAAACCAAATAGAATTCAGGAGCTGTAGAATACAATAACTAAACTGAAAATTTCACTAGAGGGGAGTCAAGAGTGGACCTAATCAAGCAGAAGAAAGAATCAGTGAACTTGAAGACGGGTCATTTGAAATTATCAAGTCAGAGGAACAAAAAGAAAAAACAATAAGAGACGTATGGGACGTCATCAAATAGATCAATATTTGCATTATGGGAGTCTCAGCATCTCAGCAGGAGAAGAGAGAGAGAGACTGGGGCAGAGAATTTATTTAAGAAATAATGGCTGAAAACTTCCCAAATCTGAGGAAGAAAGTAGACACCTAAGTTCAGGAAGCTTAAAGGACTCCAACTAAGATGAACTCAAAGAGGCCAACACTGAGACACATTATAATTAAACTGTCAAAAATGAAAGAGAGAATCTTAAAAGCAGGAGAAAAATCACTTGTCACGTACAAGGGAGCTCCCATAAGATCAACAAATTTCTCAGCAAAAACCTTACAGGCCAGGCAGGAGTAGGATGATATATTCAAAGTGCTGAAAGGAACAAAAAATTGTCAACCAAGAATACTAAATCTGGCAAAACCGTTCTTCAGAAACAATGGAGATAACAAAAGCTGAGGTTGTTCATCATCACTAGCCCTGCTTTGCAAGAATTGCTAAAAGGAGTCCTTTAAGTTGAAATGAAAGAACACTAGACAGCAACACAAAAGCATGTGAAGATATAAATATAAATATCAGAGAGATATAAATATCTCTCTGATAAAGATAGGTATATAGACAAATACAGAATCCTGTAATACTGCAATGGGTATATAAATAACTTTTAATTTAAGTATAGAATTTGAAAGATAAAAGCATAAAAAATAACTATAAAACTTTGTTGATGAATATAAAATATAAAAAGATGAATTTATGACAGCAATAACATAAAGTGGGGAGGTAGGGTTTTTGTAGGTGACCAAAGTTATCAGTTTAAAGTAAATTGTTATAATTATAAAATGTTTTATGTAATCACCATGGTAACCACAAAGAAAATACCTATCAAAGATGCACAAAATAAGAAATGAATCAAATCACATCATCACAGAGGAAGTCAAGAAGAGAGGAAAAGGGGAACAAAATAACTACAAGACATACAGAAAACAACTAATGGAATGGCAATAGAAATTCCTTCCCTATCAGTAATTACTTTAAATGTAAGTGGATTAAACTCCCCAATCAAAAGACAGAGTGAGCAATAGTCTCTCTCATTTTCAGTTGCTTGTTCTCAAATTGGCCCTTTCTGCTTTCCAAGCAGGACCTGTTTGTGATTTGGAGGTGTCCATGGATTGTTCCCATCTGTTGTATTTTGTCATTCATGGAGATGTCTTGTCAGCTAGCTTTGTTGTAGTTGTGTCTATGGGTTTTGGTTTTTCTATTTAAAAAGTTATGCTGGGCTTCCCTGGTGGCGCAGTGGTTGAGAATCCGCCTGCCGATGCAGGAGACACGGGTTCGTGCCCTGGTCCGGGAAGATCCCACATGCCGCGGAGCAACTAAGCCCGTGGGCCATAGCCGCTGGGCCTGCGCGTCCGGAGCCTGTGCTCTGCAACGGGAGAGGCCACAACAGTGAGAGGCCCGCATACCGCAAAAAAAACAAACAAAAAAAAGTTATGCTACTATCCTGAATTAAGAAACTGAATGTTGAAATTTGCTGTATATTACTAAAATAATATCCAGAAAAAAATATTTCTATGTATATAGTATATATGCATGTCTGTTTTCCCCTTCTCTCAACAATCTTAGGTATTAGTTCTCTTTTGAAATTGTCAATTGGCAAAAAATAAGACCTTATTGAATTTTTATTTATATTTTATCAATTGCACAGTTAGCCACTTTTCCTGTATTTATGATCCATTTCATTTTTTTCTATTGTGAATTGTTTATTCTTTTGTCTATTTCCCCATTGCTATGTTTATGGTTTAAAATTAATTTTGAAGATCTCTCTGAATAATAGGGATATTAACCTTTTTCTTTTCATGTTTTGATATTTCTTCTTCAGCTATTTACCTTTCAGACCCTGAAAATTGTTTTAAGATTCTGTATATTTAAATGTGTCAGTATTTTCTATTATTATTTCTTATCCCATGAAATGGCAATAATATATATTATTAAGTTACTTAAATTATGTATGGAATACTTTAAATCAGTGATGTTTAAAGATTAACCAAGGTATCGGTCTTGGAAATTCCTGAACCATGAAGCTTTGAAAATTGTTGAGAGAATCAAAGATGGACAAAGTCATATTTAAATTTAAAGATAATGAGCAATAACCAGGAACACTATATATTCTAAACTAAGGCAATAATTAAAAGTTAACTCAAGGAACTGAATGTTATGGATGGTACATGTAAACAGAGTACTTGAGGTATAGAGTTTAAGAGAGGTTAGTGAGGTAAATGGGAATTGGTTTAGCTGATACACACATATACATACACATATTTATGTACATGCACTCACATATATATAGACATATACATATACTTATGCATGCATATATATTTATGTGTACATGTATCTGAAATCTAATAAATAGAAGGTAAGAAGTATTGGCTCTATATAAGGGATATATATATATATTTATTTTATATATATATATAAAAATATATATGGTAGGTATTTAGGTATTTGTTAGGTATTATAGATCCTCAAAGTAAGGGGATCAGTTGAGTGATGAAATAAGAAAGCTAATATGTATAGAATGTTTACTCTGTGGGTAGCCATGTGTTTTTACATTTTTTTTAAAGTAAACTTTACTATAACCCTGTGTGGTAGATATTATTATCCCCATTTTGTAGACACTAGGAAAGTAAATTTACATGTTAGAAAGAACGTGGACTTTGCAGTCTGGTAGTTAGATGGAGTAAGCTTAACCACTGACTAGCTATATTACTTTGGTCCAATCACTCCTCTGTGAGTCTTGGCTTTCTCAGCTGTAAAAAGGAAATAAAAATAGTACCTTACTTCAAGGGGTTGTTGTGAAGATTTTCAAAGGAATTATTTATGATTTTTCCCAAAAGAATAAAATAAACAATTCTATTCTACCCAGTATATGGCATTTGCTTTTAAGTTCATTTGAATGGTTATTATTTCATATTATAAAGATTAAATGAGATAATGTATATAAAGTAGATACCATAGTAGTCATTTAATAAATGGTAGTTAATACTATTATTGTTGTGAGGCTCAATCTAATAACTTGTACAGGATTTGAACTGTGTATCAGCCTTCAATACCTTTTGTACTAAAATATACTATCTAAAAATTTTATAAAACAAATATTCCATATCTCCTTTTTCATTTTAACAAATATTTATAGATGCTAATGTAAGCCAGACCCTGAGGATACAAAAAAGTAAGACGTGCTTCCGGTCATGTAGGAGCCACAGATGGTAGAGAGGGCAGGCAGGTATAAGACAGAAGAGATTGCTTTTTTGAAATTATGTAGGTCAGAAAACAGTATTTTGGAACCTGGTTTTGACAGACTTCGATTCTCCAGATAAAACAAGTTATGTGTTGATGAGATTAAATGTTGGAGTCAAATTAAAAAATATATTTATTTATATACATTTATTACCTCCTTCTATAATCATGAAATTGTATTTTTCCTAGCTACTTTTAAATCTGTGCACATTTTCTTCCTGCTTCTGCTGAGATTGATATGTGACCAGCCCTTTTTAGTTACCATCGTGAGGAATGAACTAGAGGAGAGGAAAATGGGGGAGAAGCTGACTTAGCATTTGCTCTTCCAATGCAGTGTGTCTAAATGGATAGCTCTACCATGATGTTTCTTTCAGTTCCTCTTGGATTTGGAGGAGAGGGGCAGCAGGAATGTTTCCATTGGGGAAATAGTAGTTAAATTGCTTCATAATACATCCTCCTATCAATTATTACTAAAAAGAAAACCAGAGACATGGATTGTTATAGGCCAAAGTATGTTTTTGTGGGCATTTCCTTTAAGTTTCACTTTAAGAAAAATTATAGGCCTCAATTATAAACTAAATAGTTCATATAATTGAAACCTCATTAATAGATTTTAAATTTTATTTACTAAAATGCTAATAATCTATGTTTTAAAAAATAAACATTGAATCACTAACAAATTAGATCTGAATAAATAATTCTACTGCTGGAGAAGGACCATAGGGGTGGGTTATATAGCAGAACTTGTTTTTTATAAAGAGCACAGTGTCTAGTACATTTTAGAAATAATTCCATAAAAGTTTACATTTTAAAATGTGGATTTAGAGAGTTTAAAAATTGTGAATCACTGTACTGTACACCTGCAACTTATGTGTTGTACATCAACTATACTTCAATAAAAATTTAAAATTAAAAATAAATAAAATATAAGGAATAAAAGAAAAAAGTAGTTTAGAGGAAAAATATCTAGAGAAAATTTAAGTTATATACAACAAATTCCATTGTACACATTCTGGACAATGAAATGTTTCCATCCCATGATTTTACTCTGTGTGGAATATTTTAGTAGATACTCTGAGGTTACAAAATATAAAAACAATCCTCTATCCTTGGGGAGTTTACAGTTTAATATGGGATAAGTGAACTATGTGGTAGAAACCTAAATGACAAAACCTAAAACAGTTTATGGAGAGAAAATCCAACTACCCAAGAAGGTGGTAGACTTGCTAGAATCATAGACCTCTGCCTCTGTGGCTGATTTTTGGTTAATGGGGTACTCATCACTTATCTGTGCTCTTCTTTCCAACTGCCTTTCAAACAGCAAACTGGAACCAGCTGTTCTATTTAGAGATTATCTGTCAGGCACCATCCAAATTGAATACTGTCAAGCAGCAATTACATGAATTCTAGCACAGGCTATCTGCCTACTTGCAGCACATGGCAAAAAGAATGATCTGTTTTGGAACTCCATTCATTTCATCACATCTTGTGTGGTATATGAACATCATAATAAGCATTGTAATTCTTTGGAATTGTAAAATATCTCTTGAACTTAATAGAAATTTAGAGTATAGAGAGAAAGGAAAAACTAGTCATGTGCTAGAGTAATTTGAAGAAAAAAAATATATGTATAACCAGGTCTACATATTTTGTTACTATTTAATTCCTTATGTCTGTGAACCCAACTAGATCTAAAATCTCTAAGGCAGTGACTGCTTCAGATTCAAATTCAGCAAACAACTGTGCTGGGTGTCTTTCCTGATCTTCCTCACCTCTTTAGACTAAGTGCTTCTCCTGTATTCCACATAGCATTGTATGTTATCGCTAGCAATTGCATTGACACCACTGTAGATGCATTTATACACCCTCCATTGAAATGCCCTATTTCCACATTTGCTCTCTTATATTTCTAAAATATAAGCTCCTCAAACTAGTAACTTTGCCTTTCTCAGTACCTGGTACATAGAGGGCTGTATGTAAACTGAATATTTATAAACAACATAGACATTCAGTGTGAAATTCTGTCTAGGCACAAGAATGATGTGAGAGATGCAATTCAGGAATATTATTATTATTATTTGAACAAACTTGATTCTAGTGTTTACCAAAAATATATGTAATTGAAAGAGCCAAAATTTAATCTTTCTATAGCATGTGGTGTTAGTTTAGTATCCATCATGTTCTTTTGTATCCCGTTGAACATTTAATAAATTTTATTCATATCTAATTTAAGTTTTAAATGAGATAAATGAAGGCCTTAACAAAGAAAGAAATTCTTAGTAAATATTAGGAATTTGTCTTGAATAAAGGAATATAAGACTGGCCTTATTTTAAAGTAGGACTTTGTAACCATAGATAAGAATAGGTAGGATTTTTGGAAAGAATCAACTGGTGTTCCCAAAGCAGAGCTAGCAACATCCAGCCCCCAAAGGGAAGAAGCCTGTTGGATAGCCCACTATTTTAAAGGGAAATTTCATTCAGGAAGCCTCATACATGATCTCATTTTCATTTTGATTTACTAGAAGCATACGGTGGGCTATCAACAGTACCCTTCAAATCAAAATGCATCATCATTTAGGAACTTCTGAAGGGGAAATAGTCTGTGACTGCACTCTCTGAGAACCATCTGTTCACCTACCTATGTCCCTTAGAACTGAAGCTTTAGAATATCCTTCAAAACCTACTCTTTTGTTTCTTATCATATAATGTATGGTGACTGAAATATTATTGTATTTGATTTTTGTGTAAAACAGAATTAAATCACTGGTTAAATAAAAGAATGAGATGACTTTACTTGATGATTTAAAAATATATATATTTATATTTAAGACATCTAAAATGCCTTTTGTCCTCAGGGTAGCACTGTAGTTCTTTGGTGCTCCAGTTGATATTGCAATTTAATACTGCACCTACAAAGAAAATTACTGTTTTAAACTGTTTATTCCAAGTGTTTTCACAATGAAGACACTGCAAAAGTGGTACAAGTATGTTGTCAAAAAAAATGAGGTAGGAGATTATTAATTCCTTGAAGGTCAAGAATATTGCAAATTCAAATGATCCCACTCATTATCAATATGGGGTCCCTTTACAGGTTTGCATATTGTAATGTATTCTTAAAATGGGATTGATATAATGACTTTGTAGCATCTGCTACACAGCTAATGATTTTTTTTTTTGCTCTGAGATTATTGTGATAATATATATCACTGAGTTTTTTATAGTGCTTTATGCATTTTTAAGAATTTTGAGTCACCCAGTTTTGTAAAATAAACTGTCTTGTAAAAAAAAAAAAAAAAGCAGTAGCATCATGTGTTCCATGTAGCAGTTACTCAATTATTTTTGTTTTCAATTAAATTAATGGAAAGAGCTCTTAATTTGTAATCCACAGGCTTGGTGGCTTTGGGCAAGTCATGTAATTTCCCTTTCCTTCAGTTTCCTCATCTTTAAAATGGGTATAATATCTCACAGGGCTGGTCTAAGGATCAATGCTTATGAATAAAAAGCCCCTAGCACATAACAAATGGTGGCACAAACTATATCATAAATATTATTATCCAAGTGGCTTAATATTGAAATAATAAAACAGAGTTTTTATACAATTATATCAGCGATAGCTCTGGGTCATAGACTCTGGGAAGGTATTTATAGTGAGGATATAGAGAATTTAGGAAAATAAAAAGACTATGTAAATGAAATTTGAGAAACACTATGAAAATGTAGTACCACATACAATTCTGTCTATCTATCTATCTAAGTAATCACTTTCTTTTAAAAAACATACAATAAAAGTCCAGTTTGATACAGTTTATTATTGAGTTATTAAGAACTCAGAGATTTGATCTAATAAAGCACTTAAACTTCATAGTACAGCAAACCCATGGTGCCATCATAAAGTTTGGAGAAACTCAGGATTAGGGTATATACATGTATCCATCCTGAGAATCAGTGGATATTTATAGATCTGGTATATTAGTTTCAGTACAATGATATGCTTATATACAAATACATATCAAATAAATTTGCTTAACCCTATTACAAATAAAAACTATTTTAAAACTATACTTACCCACCATGGTTTGGAAATTGCACAAAAATTAAAGTTGAAACTAATGATTGAATAAATAATTCAAAAATAAGTAGGTAGCTGAGAAAAAACATAAAAACTCGGAAGTACAGATTTAAAGCCCAGTTATATAGAATTCTTTGCTGCTAGTACATTTTTGAGCACTTACAGCTTCTTCTGTTCCTCTACTTGCCTAGCTGCCACTTCTCAACTATGAAAGGGATTAAAAGACAATCAGAGCTTTTGTCAGTAGCACAGCATAGTCATTTGAAGAAGTTGGTGGCCAGACATGTAAAAACATGTAAAGAAAAAATTAAGGTGATAGGCTTAAATTCAGGACTATCAGTATGTTCATGATGGTGAAGGCTTAAATTCAGGACTATCAGTATGTTCATGATGGTGAAGATGTGGGCTAACAGGTGAAAGATGGTAGTGTGAGAACTTGGGATTAACAAGCTACCTCACACAAAGGGAGAGACGATACTTAAGTGTACAGTCCTAAATGGCAAACGTGGTGTATGTATGGCTGCAGTGACTATTTCAGTGGCCTTAAAGAATTTATATGTACCATAGAGTTAATGTGTAAAATTAAGAGCAAGTATGTCAACTATATTCTAGGAATCTGTGACTTTGTGACCAAGATCAGAATGATACTCAAAAACAAATCATAGGTTTTTTTCTACAGAAACTTGATAAACATCTGGATAGTTGGCTAAATTTTTCAGTATTCATCTATCTAATATTTTAGGAATAGTCAACATTTCAATAATGATTTACTTTTTGATAGCTACAGATTGAGTATTGTTTTGTTTCCTAGTTTTGTCCTAAATCTATATTTTTTTCTTGCTATTTGCTGTAATTACAGATAGAAGTTTGGAGTTTAGTATTTGCAATATCTTGCTGTTGAATTCAAATTGTCAGTTGATGGCATGTCTTCAGCAGTATAGTGCATGAGATTTATTTATTTTCATACTATGAGTGCTACTTGACTCTGACTGAATGTTTTTTTGTTAGGTTTTATTCGCTTTATAAGCCTACTTTATTTTGGCTCCTGAATATGTCGAAATTCTTTATGTCAGCCCTTGTTTATAACACCTTTTATTTTTGAATATTTAAAATGCTCTCAAAGGACTTCCCTGGTGGAGCAGTGGTTAAGAATCTGCCTGCCAGTGCAGGGGACACGGGTTCGAGCCCTAGTCCGGGAAGATCCCACATGCCACAGAGCAACTAAGCTTGTGTGCCACAACTACTGAGCCCGCATGCCACAACTACTGCAGCTCACATGCCTAGAGCCTGTTTTCCACAACAAAGAGAAGCCACCGCTCGCCGCAACTAGAGAAAGCCTGTGCACAGCAACGAAGACCCAACGCAGCCAAAAAATTAATTAATTAATTAATTAAAAATAAATAAATAAAATGCTCTCAAATCTTTAACAATGACAAAGGCATTAGCTGTTTTAATTAATTAGTATGGACAAAATAAAAACAAAGGGGAACCTTTTGTTTTGTCATTCAGTGGTTACAATAAAAACATGGAAAAGTTAACTGACTTTCTTTTCTAAAAAAAATTATGTTGGCCTCTTTGGTACATGTTGTTACCCATGGTTTGCATTTTGAATCCTCAAATTCAATAAATACTTTATTGAAGTATATTTGATTTACAATGTTGTGTTAATTTTTGCTGTACAGCAAAGTGATTCATATATATATGTATTCTTTTCCATTATGGTTTATCATAGTTTATTGAGTATATAGTTCCCTGTGCCCTACAGTAGGACCTTGTTGTTTATCCAGTAAACAACATTTTAAATGTTTAAATTTGCTTAAACTTATCTAAGAATGCCACAAGAAACTGTCAGTTTTATGGTTACTTCATTATAGAGTATAATAAATTCTAGCAAGATGGGACTATTTGTGGTAACTGGCATTTTACACTCTGTAAACATTTCCCTTAATCTTGTCCCTTTGCACTGAGTCTCAGCAGAACGCCTCTCTTTTGCGGCCTTGTTGATACAGCATGACACTAAGTGACATCAGATTAGCAACTGGAGAATACTTTGTGAAACTGCTTATGGAAGTGAATTTGCCGAGTTCAAGGCTGTGTTTTTTCTGATCTCAAATCACTTGGCAACTTTAGATTCAGGCAGAAGTTGAAGTTTATTTTACAAAACATGAAAAAGCTTTTAAATCAGTGTATTTGAGGTAAATCTGTAGCAAAAGTGAGGCCACCTGCTGTTAAGAAGAGTGCTTACACATTCAGCACGTTTCCGTCCCCAGTAGAGGGTACTGCTGAGTAAAACGCTGTCATTATTGTTTAGATCCTATAGGTGGCAGCAGTTCCTGCAGTTTCAGAGCTTAACAATGGCTTGATTTGTGGGTCTAAGAATAAAGCTGTCATGAACTCATGGGATCTTTATACTGTAAGGGCTCTTCTTTGAAATGTGATACATGAGAAAATTACGTTTAGTTTTTAGTGTCTCTTTTAAGATTTAAGTAGCTTCTCTTTCTTTTGAGTTCCATTTTGTATTTTAAATCATGTCCCCAAACAAGCGTTCACAGCCATAATTTTATGGTGTTATATGTTATGAAATACGTCTTTAGGTAACCAGAGAGGAAGACATGATAGAAACACTTTTTCCTTTTCCTCTTTCCCTCTCAATTGCAAGAATAAGCCATTGTTAATTTTTAATGCTGATGCAATCTTGGGAAGGAAATCCTAGTTGCTATATGAGCGTAATTTTCTTCATGTTCAGGAGCTGAGTGATTAATGGTTTAACATTGCCATTCAACTTTCTAGGAGGCTTTGAACTAAATTGTAGCACCTATAAAGAGTGCTTTTGTAGCCGTCTTTAATATATACTGTGGTTTCCTGTTAGTGAACTCAGAACTGAGGAAGTAAGCACTCTTAGAGCTATTCCATCACCTTTTGCCTCTGAGAAGAGGCAGAGTCATTATCAGTATGGCTGGTCATTTACAAAAACACACACACACAGACACACACCCCTCCAACCATCCAAAATAAACTCCACATTAGGTATAAAGATTGTTTATAATATAGATTATATATAAATTGTTTATAATAAAGATTGTTTATAAAGATTGACCATTTAATTTTAATGGTCAAAGTGATTATTTAAAACATTTTTCCCTGCCAATTATTTAATACAGAGAGTTGCAAAATCCTAAATGAAACTAATTTTTTGGTTCAGGTTAAAATAGTTACGCTTACCTCTGAAATGTTTACTCAGAAATTTAGCAACCTTTGTCTTATTGCTCAAATAAATTATCCAGACACTTTAAAATGATAATTTATTCAAATTAATATAAAAATCTGGGACTCCTTTTAAATTTAGGAAACACTAGGTTCTTTTTATTTATCATTTGAGATAACAGAGTAGTAAATTAACTTCAATATATGAGAATCTAATATATTTTGAAGGGAAGAGGTTAAACTATTTTCTTTTGGAGCTGACTTTTTTTTTAATAGAACTTTATTGGAGTATAATTGCTTCACAATACCGTGTTAGTTTCTGTTGTACACCAAAGTGAATCAGCCATATGCTTACATATGTCCCCATATCCCCTCCCTCTTGAGCCTCCCTCCCATCCTCCCTATCCCACCCCTCTAGGTCATCTCAAAGCACCGAGCTGATCTCCCTGTGCTATGTTGCTGCTTCCAACTAGCTAACTATTTTACATTCGGTAGTGTATATATGTCTATGCTACTCTCACTTCGCCCCAGCTTCCCCCTCCCACCCCGTGTCCTCAAGTCCCTTCTCTACTGACTTATTTTTATTAATTAAATACCTTATAAACTCTACTGAATCTTAGTTTTTGGAATTAATCTACTTCTATGAAGTGCATACATTATTGACTCTGAAATTAAAACATACATATTTTATGCACTATATGTATCACGTAGATATGTGTGTATGTATTTCTTATAGATAAAGGAAATGTAGCTTTATGAAGTATGGAACATTTGGATCATACAAGTTAAGAGATATATGCCTATATCTATCATCCATATATCAAAACATTTATTCACCTATACGTTCATAATGGAGTTTTTCATAAAGAATGATGAATGTTACAGATATCTTCACATCACATTTGATGGGTGTGAAAGGAAACAATTATAAAAGCAAAAAGTTTGCTAGGAAACTTCCATGCTCTTAATATGTGTATTGTGTGTGTATTGTCTGCTACCTAACAAACCCATGTTTTTAAAGCAGCTACTAGGAGCAAGAATACAAGTCCGATTATTATTATTATTATTAGTTTTGGCTGTGTCGGGTCTTCGTTGCTGCACACGGGCTTTCTCTAGTTGCGGAGAATGGGGGCTACTCTTTGTTGCAGTGCGAGGGCTTCTCATTGCGGTGGCTTCTCGTTGCGGAACGGGCTGTAGGCATGTGGGCTTCAGTAGTTGTGTCTCGCGGGCTCAGTAGTTGTGGCTCGTGGGCTGTAGAGCGCAGGCTCAGTAGTTGTGGCACATGGGGTTAGTTGCTCTGCAGCATGTGGGGTCTTCCTGCAACAGGGATCAAATCCGTGTCCCCTGCATTGGCAGGCGGATTCTTAACCACTGCGCCACCAGCAAAATCCCTCAGTTTATTTTTGAATATACTTAATTTATATGTGCATATGAAATCTATTTTTGATGGCATAATGATAATTTAATTATAAATATATTTCTTTTGTCCTTGCTGTTATTTTTGGCATATTTAAAATAGCTAAAAGCATAGCCTGCATCCGTCACTTAAGGCAAGTCTCTTACGATTATCTGGGAGCATTGTGTTCTCTAAAAATATTTCAGCCAGATCCACACCAAGATATTACAAAATGAGTTCCATTTTTTTTTTTTGCAGTTCTCTTTTCGAAACTTATGTTAAAGTTAATTCCATTTTCTTAGTTTCTTATGTAATTGTGAACATAAGGGTGATCACTTAGCTCTGGCTTGTAAATATTATGAAGTATTTTAATAAAATGGTTTATGTCCTTCAAGGAATTTATCTTGCTATTTAACAATATATTCTCTAAAATTAAAGTTGATTTTACTTTTTGTAAGTAAAATTACTTTGTTGAATGAAAAAGCTATTGATGAGTGAGATATTATCATTGCGTGGAGTTGTTTTCAGCAATTGAAATGTATGTAGGCTTAAAAAATAAAGTAAAAATATTTTAGGCGTCATAACTATGGAAAAAGAAAATGAGATATTTGGTTAAGCTTGAATGGTTTAGACTCATTTAAACCCAAGTATTAGTATTTCTTTTCAATTCCTTATAATTAAAAGTTCTGCCGATCTATTTTAAAATGATTTTGCACTTTACTTCCTCATATTCAGTAATAGCAAACTTTAATATTAGTAAAATGTTACCTAAAAGATGTTCACAGAAACTGTTTACATGGTTGAAAGGACAGGATAAGTTTAACTCACATATTCTGAGGGGAATTTTAGGGCTTAGAGAATAGTATGACTGACTGATAGGGAACGACTTTCAAGAGAGGACGCATATAGGTGTGAATTCTATGTAATTCTATGTAATGGGTGGTGAATGGAATTTCTCATTAATTGAATTTTTCTGTTTAACCCATTGTTTATACATGCACACTGTACATGTGATCAGTTTTGTAAGCTTTAGAATATAATAACACATACTAAAAATTGTTGCTTCTTATAAAAGGTATTCAGGAGGTCCAATTGGAATCTTTAGCGTGAATGATTACCATTATGATCATCTATTGCTATTTTAGAATCCTGTTTATGGGGACTTTAAAAGAATTTGATAATGATTGAGCTTTATGGTTGCTTGGGTTCCAGATAAATGAAAGTTTTAAAATATTTTAATCTGTAAATTTAAGTAAGGATATTTATTATTGGCAAACGTTTAGCTAAAATATTATTATATAAACATAGTTCCTTTCTGAGTAGTATAATTTAAAAGAACAGGGCGCCAAGCAACTTTTTCTCTGAGTGGCTTTCAACAAATTCCTGGATCCTAAAAGTGGTCTTATTACTCACCCCTGTGAGAGCCCTGTCCTTTCATGGGCCTGAAACTCTGTAGAATCCATTTTGGGTACTATTAATGAGCATGTTTCTTTCTGTATAGGGAAGAGTGATGAATGGAAAGGGCAGTTAGTATCATAAACATGCCAAGTATTACAGTATGTGGGGGGAATTGTTTTCTCCTTTCACGGATGGCACATTTTCTTCATGTACACCTGGTCCCATGACCCACAAAAAGGGCCTTTTTAGCCATGGGCATATAAAATCAGGCTCTGCTTAAAGTTAACTTTGTAAAAGGCATGAACTGTACCACAAAGAATTATAATGCCAGTGCTACAGCTCTGAGTGCTCTCAAGTCAAATCAACAAGTATACAATAGCATGCATGCTGTGGGCAAGACGTGTGCTTAGCACTGTATGAAAATACAGTGAAAACTCCTGCGATTGACATTTTCCCATTCAGGCCTGAGAACCTGCCCCATCTACTCTCTCACCTAAAGGGATATGTTACCCACAGGCAGTATGGGGAGAAAAAAGCCCATTGTGAAGTTTAGCCTCCCTACTTAACATTTAAAGTCAGCTTCACATTCAGTTTAAGTGTTTTTCTCAGTCTCTCACGACCTTTTGTAAAACCAATGATGAGATCAAAATTAACTCATGAATTCAGCCACAATTATTGAGCTTTAGTATTTTTAAGGTGTAGGTATCCAACAGTCCCTATCCTGAAGTCCATTGTAGCCTAATGGACTGTACCAGTCTTAAAGTCATCACCCAATAAATGTCGTATATGAAATAGACAATACAATCGCTCTTCTATGTGTAGAAAGTCTGTATAGGAATAGTTATAAATACCTGATGGCACAGCCCAAACTTGGGATCCTAAATTCTTAACTTTTAATCATATACCATTGTGCTTCTAAAATCTGCTTGTTAAGTTGGGTGTTGAGAATTCAGAGCCACAAGAACATGTGAAAGTATTTATGTAGCTGAAATTCTAAGGGAAAATAATGCTGTTACAGTTCTCATAAAAATATAAAACAGAAATTATATGAGAAGTTTTTCATTTTAAAAACTGATATTCCAGTAAATTTGGGCTTAACCAAAGGAAGAGTAACCCTGGAAAACCCTTTGCATTCTAAAATTCTAACAATTTTGTGATTCTCCTTAATTTTATTTTTTTATTAAAAAAATTTAATATAATTTTTAAAGTTTACTTTCCATTTATAGTCACTACAAAATATTGGCTGTATTTCCCACGTTGTACAATACATCCTTGAGCCTATCTTACATCCAGTAATTTCTGCCTCCCACTCCCCCACCCTTATATTGCTCCTTCATAACCATAGTTTGTTCTGTATATCTATGAGTCTGCTTCTTTTTTGTTATATTCACTAGTTTGTTGTTTTTTTAGATTCCACATATAAGTGATATCATACAGTGTTTGTCTTTCTCTGTCTGACATATTTCACTTAGCATAATGCCCTCCAAATCCATTCATGTTGCTGCAAATGCCAAAAATTTGTTCTTTTTTAATGGCTGAGTAGTATTCCTGTGTGTGTGTGTGTGTGTGTGTGTGTGTGTGTGTGTGTGTGTGTGTGTATAAAACATCTTTATCCATTTCTCTGTTGATGGATACTTAGGTTGCGTCCATATCTTGGCAGTAGTAAATAATGCTTCTGCAAACATTGGGGCCCGCATATCTTTTTGAATTCAAGTTTTTTTTATTCCCTTTAATTTTAAAGGGCGGTGCAAATGGAACATCTGAATATCCTCTGAGACTTTAGGAGTATATGATGCTGGCAATTATCATAAAATATATTTTAGAGAAATCTGAAAAATTGCCTCCTTAAAAAATGTTTCCATGCAAAATCTCTAAGGGACTGAAGCAAATTTCTAAGAATCAGGGGATTGCTCCTCAAGCAGTGCTATGAGCCTTCAGTCCGAAACACCTCATACTGCTACCCCATGTGTCCTTTGCAGAAATTAGTGCTCCTTATTACACAAAGTCCTAATGGTGAGAAACATATTCCAAAGTGACCTGAGATTATTGGGTGGGAGACAGATGAGGTAGCATTAGAAGAAATTGACAAATGATTCTAATATTTATATGCAAATGCAAAGGACCAATAGTAGTCAAGATAATCTTGACGAAAAAGAAGAAATTTGGAAGATTCAAACTATTGGATATCAAAGCTTATTATAAAGCTACAGCAATTAAGAAAGTGTGGTATTGGTATAAGGATTAATAAGCATCTGATGGAATATTATAGAGTCCAAAAACAGACTCATGCATATATGGAAACATAATATGGGATAGCTGGCACTGCAGAAAAATGGAGATGGACAGTATTTTCAATAAAACATTCTGAACCAACAGGATAACTTTATAGAAGAAAATAAATACGATCCCTTACCTTATATCATATACAAATATCAATTCTAAGTGGATTATAGATCTAAATGTGAAGCATAAGACAGTAATGTTCTAACAAAAATATGTAAGAATATATGTCTCTGAGGTAGACAAAGCTTTCTTGAACAGAATTTAAAAACATAGCCGTATAGGAAAAGATTGATAAATTGGTTTATATTATAATTAAGAACTTCTGTTACTGAAAGACACTGTTCAGAAAGGGAAAAGGCAAGTTACAGAACAGAAGATATTTGCAATGCCTATAATTTATGATTAAAGACTTTTTTCCAGAATATATGATAGATTCTTACAAGCCAGTGGAAAAAGAAAGAATCTAGTTTCACAAATGCAAAAGACATCATCAGGGACTTCACAAACAGGATATCCAAATGGCTGATAAACATAGAAAAAGAGACTAAACCAAAATAGTCACCAGGGAAATGCAATTTAAAACCATAATGAAATACTGATACACCCCCAAGCAATGACTAAAATTAAGAAAACTGACAAAACCAGGTGTTGATAAAGATGTGGAGCACTAAAACTTATATGGTAGTGGTAAAACCATTTGGAAAACTGTTCAACAGTATCTGCTAAAGCTGAACATATATGTCTTGTTACCTGGCAATTTCACTCTTAAGTATAGTAGACTCTACAGAAATGTGTGTAAATGTGCACAAAAAGGCATATACAAGAATGTTCACAGTATTATTAATATAGCTAAACACTGGAAAAATGCAAATGCCTATCAACATTAGAATAAATAATTAGAATAAAGAACTTATTCATAGAATGGAATATGATAAAAGCAAAGAAAATGAATCAGCTACTTTTACACACATCTGGATGATCTCATAAACATAATGTTGAGCAAAGACACCAACTCAAAATAATACTTAGATTCCATTTATATAAAGTTTAAAGGATGGCAAAACTATAGTGTTAGAGATCAAGATAATGGTTACATCTGGGGAGGAGAGAAATGGCACCAGGGATGCTTCAAGGGTGCTGGTCATATTCCATTTCCTAAAGAGGGTGTTGGTTATATGGGTGTGTTCACTTTGAGATAAATCTTTCAGTGATGATTGTATTATTTCTCTGTTTTTCTGTTATGTAGGTTGTACTTCAACAAACAAGTGTAAAAACAAAAAGAGAGAGAGAGAGAGGTGACAGGAGTTTTTTTTTCAAGCTTTTCAAATAGAGAGCGGGGGGAAAACTGGCCAGAAAGTGGATAAGGACCTCTGGAGGCTCTTTTTCTGATTTGAGGGCGGTGGTCTACAGAGGAGATCAATCAATATTGTTCACTCATATTTGTACTGATAACGCATAACTTGTACTGATGTTGTTCATAGAATGTCATAGTCCTGCAAGGTTCTGTGGGCTGTGGTTCTTTACCTTCATGGGATAATGTTTATAGACCTGAGTGTTGTCACGGCCAGGAGCTTTAGTGATAGAACTTACAGCCACTGAGCTTTGAGCACATGTTGCTCAGCACAGATACCACTTCCGCTGAAAGGCTTTCCTAACCTATGAGTTTGGGTCAGGTGTTCTTCTGTGCTCCCACAGTACGAATCCTTGGCATAGGTACTCCCACCCACTCCAGACACTGTAAGCTTCTTGAGGGAGTAACTCAATTGTCTTGTTTACAGTTCAAATCCCAGTGCTAGCCTAGCATGGTGCCTGGTACTCAGTAAAACAATTACATGAATGTATGTAAGTTCATGAGAAGTGCCTGTGTTTAACCATTTTATAGATAGATTTGATCATTTTGAAATATATAATTCTTGATAGCACTTAAAATTAGGATGAAGAATTTAGGACCCTTTTTTAGGCACTTGCCTTTTATTGTTGTTGTAGTTAAGTTTTACAGTAAGTTAGAAACTGGAAAGGCCTGGTTCTCCTGATTCTAGAACATAGCACTACTACTTTTTCTCAAAGTAGTAGTGTCCTCTTCTTGAAAGTCTTCGGTTACTCTATAATATGTGAAATAATTTCTTTTTCCTGATAACACAGAGTTTAGTTTTATTTTCAGATTGCTCTTGAATCATTTAAAACCAGAAAAGAACTTTATAACAAAGTTATTATAGATAATAGTGTCTCAAAGGTTTTGAATTTTTGGTATTTCCTTTATTATACAAAGTTGAAATATGAACTGTAGTCCTAATTAAAATCAAATAAAGAAGTCAGGCTTGAATTTCATATTTTTTACCTTTGGTATGCTTTCTGTCAAATTAACTCTCTTTTTAAAAAGTGAGATTTTGACATTGGAGTCCTAAGAACAGAGGTCTGTGTCCATACCACAAATATAAACTGTTTAATTTAAAGATAATGCCAAAACCAGATAACTAAAGTGAAGACAAATGAAATCTTTCCTTTTGTATTGGTTGTTGTGTGAAGGCAATCAAGAGATATGTGAAATGGATGTAGGTCCTCAAATTTCATCATTTTATGCATTCACATAGATAAATAGAAGACCATGAAGCCCTTTAATTTAGAAATTCCCACAGTTCTCAATATGGTGGCTCTCCAGTGGATCCAGCTGTCACCTTTTCTAGAGGCTTTGACATCCCCTCTTCCTCAATGAAGTAATTCTGCGTTAGCAGATAGATTTTCTATTCATGGCCTACGGGCCAGATTCCAAATGCTCTTTGGTATTTTCTTTATATCATGGAACTCTTGGGTTTTAGGTAGTTTCTGCCTCATATTTACAGTAGCTTTGTAAAGCTTTCTGTAATATGTAAGAAAGTCTAAAATTGAGGTTTTTCATATATAATTATATGAAAAATATTTTAGATGTATGGAAGAATGGCATGGAATATATGTCTCCTACCAGCATTAATAGCATTAGATCTCCAAAAAACACTCTTTTTTTCATATGTATCAGTTGCCTATCTTTAGGGGTATGAAATGGTTAAATTTTCCAGTAGCATATAGTTCAGTAATATTTGTATTATTTTAATAACTTATTTGTAAAGTGATGTTCATTTGTGTTACTATGAAGCACAGAATCCTCTCCAGGAAATTTTTTAAGTTCAAGTATATGTATTACAAACTAGAAAAGCCTTAGTTTTATGAGGTCCATTTAAAATACTTATTATATCTCTATTGTTAATTTTTCTAAATTTGAGCTGATTTCACTAGGCAATGTTTTCTTTTTTTGTTGTGCTATTTAATTTTGGAACTTTTTATTCTTCCTCTAGTCTAGTGGTTTCCAGATCTATTTGTCCATGGAATACTTTTTGTATTATGATGTCATGACAGAACTCCAAAATGGATTCATGAGATATATAGTGAATTGTAAGACCTAGATTAACATTGACAGAAAAATAAACAAAAACTTTACAAAAGAATTGCTGTGAGAAGTACCAGTTGTGATTCTTATGCTTTGAAAACAGAATGGAAGAAATATTGGTAACATATTAGAAAAGTTGGATTATTGTATAGAGAACAAGAGAAATTCAATTTAAAATGAGTTTAAAAGGGGTTTCAATGAGAAGGATTTTTTAATGTCTTACCATGTATCCACTTAGTATAAGGACAGTGTATCATAATTAGACCTGCATACCAGGTGTGACATCCAGTTTATGTTATTATATTTTATTTTTAATGCAGAGAAATTAAGAATCCTTTTTCACACACATATTGTATAGAAAGGAAAAACATACAGATTATTTTGCAATTTCCAACAGTTCACTTCTCATTTTACTAGCAACTAAAAGCTCTATTTTCATTTTGAAGTGTTTTGGGTTTTGAGTACATGAGTATTATAACTCATGTTCTGAAAGCAGTATTTTACTAAATGAGCAGTATTTTAGTTTTATTTCTCCCCATTCCAGCCTAATAATTCAATAAAATCTAAATTCAGCTTTACTATCCTTTGTAAAATGCTTAAAAGTAAACAAACAGGAGGAATGAAAGGAAGAGAAGAAAATAGTATGAGGTCACTTAAGAATGATAAGTAAATGCAGAGTATGCAAGGGATTGTGACAAGATCTTAGCTACTTCCACTTTTGAGGTTTTCAGCAAGGCATGCGGAGGACTGGAGTGGCTGGCAGGGGAAGTCCAGTCTCGGGCTATAACGGGTATTAGAGAATTTTAAAAAATAATAAAATTGAAAGTTGATCAGCTTTTTTGTGTGTGTGTGGCAAGCGGGGGCTACTCTTCGTTGCGGTGCACGGGCTTCTCCTTGTGGTGGCTGCTCTTGTTGCAGAGCAGAGGCTCTAGGCGCGCGGGCTTCTGTAGTTGTGGCTCATGGGCTCTAGAGCACAGGCTCAGTAGTTGTGGAGCAGGGGCTTAGTTGCCCTGCAGCATGTGGGATCTTCCCAGATCAGGGCTCAAACCCGTGTCCCCTGCATTGGCAGGTGAATTCTTAACCACTGCACCACCAGGGAAGTCCTGATCTGCTTTTAATTATCACCATGTGGCAGCATTTTTTTTTTTAATGGCAGGGTTAAAAATATTTCTCCCTACTGGGGTAGAACACGCCTACCATGCCCTACCCCTTAGTATACCATTGGTTTCCACTGTGTTTGAAAAGTGAAGAAAATGCCAAAACAAAGTTTCAAAAACTGTGGAGTATTTTAAATATCTTAATTTAATAAACTAATTCTTCTAGTACAAAAATTAATTTAATTGAGCTATTCATGGAGTGATTACATAATTTATAAAAATAGTAATTCTCAGTGCACTGTAATTAATGGCTTGTCTTTCATCCTGATCAGTGTACCTCTTGTGACTATACACATGACCTCGTTTTGATGTTCTTTGTGACTGTGAAGCCTGGACCATACACTTTTCTTGCTGCTGTTCTTTACTTATTGTACCCATCTGGTAACTAATCGCCTTAAAAGTACCTTGAGAGGGACTTCCCTGGGGGTGCAGCAGTTAAGAATCAGCCTGCCAGGCAGGGGACACGGGTTCAAGCCCTGATCCGGGAAGACCCCACATGCCACGGAGCAACTAAGCCCATGTACCACACCTACTGAGCCCGCGCTCTAGAGCCCGCGGAGTCACAACTACTGAGTCCATGTGCCACAACTACTGAAGCCCACGCACCTAGAGCCCGTGCTCCTCAACAATGAGAAGCCCCCCACCGCAATGAAGAGTAGCCCCTGCTGGCTGCAACTAGAGAAAGCCCACGCACAGCAACAAAAAGCCAACACAGCCAAGAATAAATAAATAAATAAGTTTTTTTTAAAAAGTACCATGAGAATAAACATTATTTGAAACTATCAACAAATTTATATAAAATCTTGGAGAGCATGAAATTCAGAAAATGTTTTCCTTCTTTCTTTTTGAAATAAACTAAATAGCCAGATTTAGTTCTACTAACATTATTGATTCATCTTCTCCCCCCACGTTTATTTAGATATAATTGACATATAATTGGTTCAACTTAAACCTAGATTCCAGCTGACCAACTTTTTGAAATATGAGACACTAGCTAGTAGTTCGATTACTACAGATGTGAGACTGTTATCATCTAGATCTATTATGATTTTATTGCCCATTGGATTTTTTGTTTTTAATTTTATGTATTTATTTATTTATTTTTGGCTGTGTTGGGTCTTCATTTCTGTGCAAGGGCATTCCCTAGTTGCGGTGAGCGGGGGCCAGTCTTCATTGCAGTGTGCCCATTGGATTTTGAAGGACAGAGAAAAAAAGGCAGGTATTAAACATAAACCTTAGAGAGACTATGTGAAGATTAATGAAATTATGTCTCTTATAAAGCATTCAAGTTCTCATTTGTCTACAGAATGCTGGCATGTGAGAATAAAGAAGATATTCACTAATATTTTCTAACATTTATTTGAAATGTTAGCAGAAGCAGGTCATATTTGCAATTGAAGCTTAGTTTATGGTTAAGAGTTTATTTCCTCTTAAATTTGTATCACCTTCCATTAACTTATTTTTTTATGTCAGTGCTTCTATCCAACATGGGCAATATTAAATTGTAAAGTTTCTAAAGTGTTCTAAGTTCCTCAATTCTTCTTATTTCTAGACAAGAATAAAAATGTAAAAAATATTTCAGAAGTTAAAAAAAAAAAAACAACTGATCATGGAAAGCAATGTAATTAAGGTGTTTTGCACCTGGTACTATATTTGGCCAACATAAACAGGGGCAAAAACAGTAATAGACTATTGTGATGACTTCTCTTGACACATCTTTGGACCCAACACCATTGATGGTGTTTGTTTGTAGGTTGGCTCTTCTTTACCACTTGGTCTGTCTTTGGTGCTGATCAGTGATGATAATGCAATTCATGACAAAATACTTCTTATTTAATATTTTCCCAGGGCCCCAAATGGGATACAATTCTTTAAAGAATATATAAAATAAAGGCTTTTCCTTAAGGCATTTGTACCTACTTTAAGGATTTGTAACAGAACATGCTTCTTTGATTGTATTTATTAGGGCTAAGTAATCTGATCTTTGGGGAACATACTGTATCTTATTTTTTGCTATATTGAACAATGGTCAACAGGAAAAAATTACTTTGGATCCTAAATAAGTTATAGAAAAGGACTTTAGAAGAAAGTCATCTATGCCAGGAATCTTAGGCTTAAGAAACATACCCTTGGATATACTGTGTATTTAAAAACCAAGTAACAAAACTTCTTTTTGCTTTTAAGTTTTAGTTCTGAACTTCTTCTGCTCTTCCAATCCTGTTTGAAAACTTGTTCCTTCTCTGTCTTTTCCATCTAAACAACTCAAGAGTATGTTCTTTTATTTTTTATTTATTTTGCAAAGCATTAATCAAACTGTTGATGATAAAAATAATTTCTTTGATAATAATGATTTTTGCTTTTTGTTGTTCTTCTTGATGAAATTTTTCCTGGGGCAAGTTGATGAGGACGTTTTGACCACCTGATTTTTACCTGCTGCCATTCACTTTTCCTTTTTGAAGTGAGACTAAGCATTTGACAGCTCTTTCTTTGGTAATTCACAGAAGAAAATGCCTTCAGGAAAAAATATTTGTACTTGATTTTTAAGGGGTAACTAAATTTCTTCGTTGTTTATTTTTTGGAATTGTGTTAAAGAAAATTGTGAAATTGTAATGACTAAGTGCATATGTTTGGAGGTTTTTACTTTGTTTATTTCCTTCATCAACAAAACAAAACAAAGCAAAAAAACCCCAAGCAAACCAGTAACTGTTAACCCTAATTTATTTTTACTCTTCAAGTGACATTACTTTTAACTGGCTACATTTCGATAATAAAAGCCATGGATTTCAAACCACTTAGTAATTTGGTTTCATTTTTAACACAAATAACACCTTTTCATCCATTTTTATATAAACTTCAAACAACATATGTTTTAACTTACTGCCAAATAAGAAGAAATGTGTTACATTAAAGTGCATGTGTTTGCTTGTGCATTTGGAAATACCATTCATTTTATAGCAATTTTGAGTTATTTTTCTGTCACTTTGTATTCCTATTCAAAGAGACATACAGAAACCCTCACTCAAAACAACTCCCTTAGGGTTTACTCCTGGATGTCAGTAGACATGAGCGGGAGTACAGTATGCAACAAGCTTAGGTCATGGAAACGTCAACTCTTGGTGACTTGCATTTATTATTATTCTTTGAATTGTGTCCGCTTGAAATTCTGTGAGGGGTATTTAAATATATTTCTTTTATGTTTAGGTGGGTAAGACAGAGATACACCTCACTTTTTTTCCCCCTTCCCTCTGTTGATATAAAAATTGAGACACTCTCATTTTCTATGACTTGGTCCAAATTTTTAAAATGTGTGTGGCCAAGGGGTAACACATACAGAACGTGAAATGTTAATAACATAAAAAACTAGGACATAAAACTGGAAACTTTTTCAATGTTAAGATGCTGTTTAAAGTGTTAGATTGTTTTTAATCTAATGAAGTGAATCAGATATTAGAGAAATTCAGAGCAAAATAGATTTTAGTGCGTTCTTTCTGTTACTTCTGGGGAACTAGAGACAGTTCTTTTGGTGGAGAATTCAGAGGAGTCAAGGGATTAGCCGACATAGGTACCTATGTCTGCAACATAATACCTATGTTGCCTCTAATGAGCTTTGTGACCTTGGGCAAGCCATTTTATTTTCTGAGCCACAGGGACTCAGGTCCTCTCTAACAGTAAGAGTCTTAAGTTCTAATATGACAGCCAAGGCAGTGCAGGATCACTGCAAGATGGTGTGATGATCTCTGGGTGCTGGGAGGGATGAGGCACATAAGTACTGACTCAGATTTAGTCTCTTTGGGTAGCATAAAATTATCTGGGGAAAGGGGGTTATTAAAAACAGTTGAAAATATGTATGTTCCGTCTTTTTTCTTTTACATCCCTTAAAAATGGCAACAAATTTAATTTAGTAGCCATCAACAAAAGGTGGGTTAATATTTTTCTCAGACAAAGGAAAACCAGCACAGCTGTTAATATTGGTAGGTGTACACACACACATATATATATACACAGAGAGAGAGAGAGAGAGAGAGAACAGTTTCTGTATTTTCCTACAATTTGAAAAGTTTGTTAGAGTGACCTTAATTTTTTCTAGGCTTCTGCAGCAGATTCTGTGGGAAGCTCTCTCTGGAAAGGGTGTGAGGTGTTTTGTTACCTGAGTGGGCAGTTTGCCAGTTTACTCCTCCTACTGTGTACTTGTCTGTCTGCTATATTTAATATGATTGAGGAGCATCACAGGATAAGATGTGGAGGAATAATAGAAAACGGCACTTCTGGAGCTTCACTGTGGTTCTAAGACCATAGTGCACTGGGAGGTTAGAAAGGATCACTTCTTGCAAAAAAAAAAAAAAAAGTAGAGATATCTTTAAAGTCCTTTTTCTTTAGCACTTTAAATTGTATCAAGAGAATTGTTTTTTAAAGAATATGTATTAGAATTACCTAAAACATATTAGTTAGGATAGGAGAGAGAGGCTCCTTTATGGCAAATAAGGATTAGATAAAATTTATAATTAGTAAATTAGAAAAATTGAAAACATCCTCAGGAAACTTGCTCTGACCTCTCTCACCTCCTGCCCCTGCTAGGTTAGGTTGCCCCTCTGTGAAGCACTTGTGAGCGATACTCTGTGTCTCCCTCTAACTGAGTGAGACACACACTCATCATCACTGGTTGGAGAGCTCCTTAAAGGCAGAGACTATGCCCTGTTTGGCTAAGTGTTTTCACCTATGTCACACAGTGGTTGCTCAGGAAATATCTCTTGAATGATGTCAGGTGTAGTGAGATGATAGATAGACGCTAATTATGTCCACATGCATGTAAAATCAAAGCGGGCAATATGTTTAGGTTTGAAATCCTCTCACTACCCTTCATTAAGAAACAAATCCTTCTGTAGTCTTCCATAAGAGTTGATATTTATTATTACTGAGGACTGACTCTGAAGAGTACATATCTGTAAAATTTTTAAATGAAAAATTTTCATTACAGTTTGATAATACGTAAAAAAGTTGGTAAAAATATATTGTCAAAAAAGTTGTCACTGGATTCTGGTAACTTGACTGTTTCGGGGTTTTTAAAAACCTTTGTGGTGTTCATTTTGATGCTCTCTTTTATTCATGGCCAAGGATACGAGTCTTAAGCAATTCTTACTGACTACGAGTTGTTGGCTGGCAAATGTGAGCAAGACAGATTTGGACCCAGGCTGAAATATCTGGTCAGGCCCCATTCTTTAGCCGCTGTCACAGTGTAGTTCAAGCAGTGATGTGTTCATTTCTTATTCCTCATTAGTGTGAGATCACAAGGAAAGCCACCAGTAAACAGCACCAGCCAAAATTTGACTCTCATTCTATTGGGCTGCTGTTGAGTAGATCCAGTTTTATTTGTATTCATGATTAAATTAGATTTCATCCATGTACAGCTGCATGTTTTTGGCAGTATCTCATATTTTCCTATGAAATCTAATATCTAGTAGCTCAAAGTAAAGAGTAATATATAATCCTATACCTTAAATTCAGCAAAGTTTTTTTTCCCTCTCGTATTCATAATAAGGGCATGGCCGCAGTGCACCATAACCAAGTGTATAATTTTTAAAATATCAAAGCATTTGCAGTTTTTCAGATTTCTGTTGTAAAAGTCATCAGTACAATTTTACATTATTCTTTATATTGACTGATCTAAAGATTTGACTATTAATTTAACCAGCATTATTATACTTTTCCTCTAGAGTAAATCAAAGCTCTTTAAATGAATTGATCCCTTACTGTCCTATAACAGTAAAGAGTATACAACAATCATTTTTTCAGACAACATTGCACAGTATAGTCCATACTTGAAGAAGAGAAGAACAGCTGTTGTCTAGTGAGTGGTTAAAGGTAAACACCCCCTGCTGATTCAAAGAAACATAGGCACCCTACTTTATTATGTATGTGTTAAGTAGAGCTCAATAGAAAATATTGTCAGATTTTATGTATATTTCGTAGAACAACAATGGCATTTTCCACTTTTGACTAATACAGCCCTAAGAGCCCACCCTAATAAGTAACTTATAGGATGCCATATGCACTGAAGGCATGCAATAACTATTAGCTGATGATGAGAGATGAATATCCTTGCTTTTCAGTTCTGCACTTGAGATAACCAAGCCTTTTAGGTAGAGTTCATTAATATCTGGTGGTCTTCTACATTCCTAAGGGAATATGACTTTGAATTATCTCATCATAGATAAATTTGTAAAGTCACAAAAGTAGTAGTCCCAGTTTTGGACTTGGGAAATGACATTTCACTGAGTAATGTAAATTACATGGTAATGTGAATGCTCAATTCTACTGGCCATTTAAGTCTAATGTGTAGGCATCTGGGGATTCTGATATATTCATTTACTTGTAAGTGAGAACCTTCGGTGCTCCTGGCAGTGCTATTTGTTGGCATCATTTGTTGCATAATTAGTGCAATAGTGGATTTAGAAGTTAAGTGTCAGCCTTTGGCTGGAATTATCTGCTGGCCAAAAAATCTTAGCCATTTTCTTGTTTGGGGTTTTTTAATTGGAAAAATTAATTTAATGTATTATTCATATATACAGTACATTTGTTATGATTCCTTTGTTTAAAATGAGACAGAATATGAATTAAAACCAAATACAGTCTTAAAGGCTCCAGAGTAAATTAGAAAGCTGGTTTCATACATCTTCAAAAATGATGGTTTTAAATTTTATTATCTGATTGAGTATTGCACCTCAGTTAATACTGGAGATGTTGACAGATAACGAGACATTTCTATTTAGACATTTATAATTAGTCTGTTTATTTTTCATAGTCATAAAAATAAATGATATAGTATTGGACACTGTTCATTTTTCATAAATGGAAAAGGAAATAGTATAGTGTCGGGAACAAAATACTTGGGAAAAGAAATAAAAAGTGGACGTGTACAGCTCATTGTGTGAGAAGGGATGGATTCGAGGAATTCATTCTTTCATGTTTAACTCAGTTTTCTCCATGTAGGCATGACAAAAGCTAAGAGAAAGAGTAACGAAGACCTATTTTTGTGAAAAAAGACAAAAAACAAACAAAAAGAAAACACAAACATATTTATATAGATTTACAAAAAATATACTTGAAAGCTGCATACCAAAATTATTAACAAGATTACCTTTGGGGATCAAGCCTCTAACCAGAGGGTCTTTTCTTTTTTTATTTTACATACCTCCATATTATTTGAATTTATTTTGACGAGCATGTATTATCCTTATAATTAAAAAATATTAAAGAAACAAGCAAAAAGAGAGGAGGGGAACAGAGACAGAGACAGAGACAGAATATGAAGGGCTATAGGAAGTCAGAGAAGGGCTAGAGAGGCAAGTACTAGGGCTCAGAACTGGATTCTAACACATCGTTCAGACCTTGCTGGCTGTGGGGAGAGGGTGGAATCTTCTTGCCAGAAGAGAAATCAAGAGCCCAGGCCAGTGGGGAAGAAGTGGGGGCCTGTGTGAGGAAGAGTAGGACTGTAGAGTGGCATGTTGTGGAGTAAGATTGGAAAGGTAAGGTGATTCATTATGGAGAAAGCTTGAAATTAAGGCATCAGTGATCATGGAGTATAGTTAGGATATGAGCATTTTGTGGCAAGAGTTTTAACCTGGGAGCCCTTGGGAGTTCAAGTATGTGTTTCTATTAAGAGAGATCAGTCATAGTGAGCCTTTATTATTATCATTATCATTAATAATAATAGTATTATATAAAAATAATTTAATAATTATTATTATTACTATTTATCAGAAAATAAGCAATGCTTACACTCTCTAGACAGCTTCACAGCTTCAGTACGGTGATGCAAGGTTGCAGAGTTGGCTGGGTTATATCAACATTTAGAAATGTAGCAATTCATTTTCTTAGTTTTGTTGATGATCCATGTAAAATATTTTATAAGTTGTCTTATACGAGGTTATGCTTTTACATGTAGAAATTGAAGTATAAGAAGCTATTTATTAGCTAATGGAATGGGTTGATTAATCTTTTACTGAACTGCATCAATATATATATAGACAGAAAGTCACATATACATTCTCTATGTAAGGTTAAGATGTATATAGTTAAATATATTCATTAGTATCACTTAGGAGATGCTCTCTCTTTTTTCATGTTTCTTTGGCAAAAGCTACCAGTTCTGTTCACAGTGGTTTTGATGATAAAATCCTGTAATTCAAGAGGTTGGCTTATTCAGCTAAACAACTGCTACCTTGGGCAATGCTGGACCAACTGTGAGGGGTCTGTTTTCTTGAGACCTGGAAAGCTGTTCGTTTGCTAAACAATAGAATTGTTGATTTCAATGATTTAATTCCTCTTTTGGCTAAA
Organism: Kogia breviceps; assembly: GCF_026419965.1. Classification (NCBI taxonomy): domain Eukaryota; kingdom Metazoa; phylum Chordata; class Mammalia; order Artiodactyla; family Physeteridae; genus Kogia; species Kogia breviceps. The sequence continues at coordinate 67,320,679 of NC_081320.1, read as the reverse complement.
GGCTACTGAATGAAAACAGTGCTTATTTGGGAATGAATCTGTTGCTAAGGCAACTGATATCTCCTTAATTATTGGCCAGTATTCCCATATGAGATTGTTGGAAATAACCAAATTATCCTGAGCATTTTCAGGTCTTGCATTTGGTGGTGATGATAGGGCATGGGGAAAGAATTTCTCTCCAGTATATAATCAGAAATCTCCCATTTGGGTTGGCATAGTGAAGGTACTATGTTTGGGGTGGGGGTAAAAATATAGGTAACCACATCATAACTGCAAAATATCTTACATTGTAAGAGATCTTGTTACTTAAGACTAGTTGTAGTTATGTGATTAATGACCTATGTTCAGTCTTTTTTTTTAAATTGAATTCTTTGACATCTGTAAGAAAACATAATATGTATAATCAGTCATTTATCCTCAAGAATGGGCAAATGTAAGGAGAAACCTGCAAATTCTACTTATAAGTAATTATGCTGACAAGGACTGTCTTCAGCACTGTCTGCAGCCATTTATGTGAATGTATCTAGTGGTACATATGCTGACCTTGGTGAGTGACCTCTCTTTCTGCCTATTTATAGGATCATATAAAAGACCTATGGTTTCTTGTCTCTCAGCAGTGAAGTTGTTTGATCATTTAAAATTAATTGAAGCTTGGAGATAGTCTCAAGTTCTATTGTATTCATATCATGCTTACTTCATAATTGTTCTCTGGTGTGAAGGACATAGTAAGAAATCAGTAAAATTCTTACAAAATGGGATTTGTCGTTATAATTTTATTGTATGTCTTATAAATACTTATTGTGAATCACAGAGATCATACATTATCTCATGTCCTTACAACAAAATGGGTATTTACTGTACTTGTCCTCTGACAAGCCTGGTGAACATTGATGAAATTCTTCTAATATTACTCAGGTTGTCCCAGATCTTCTAGTTGAGTGAATGTGAGGTTCTGACATGTGACTGTGATTTTTGTCCTGTGGAACCATATGAATTTTGCAGCAGTCTCACATGAAAGGCTTTTGGCACTATAGTACTGGGTAAAATCTGCTGTGTGATACTTTGAGATGGTTATGGTCCTTACTCAGGATTAGTCTTTCCGTGTTTCATTCATAGAGATGACACATTGGTTTTATGCTTAGGGTAGAATTGAATATGAAGATTTGTACTACGTATTGGAACAATACTTGAGTTAGAATTCATGTACATGTTTATTATCTATTCTAGACTTTCAGAATTTCACTCTTCATTTTAGCCTCATACCTTACTTCATAGCTTCAGAAAGTAAATACAAATAAGATTTACTTGATGAAAATATTAAAATACATGAACAGGGACAATAGCCTGCAACACTGTTGACTAAAACATAAGCTCAAAGCCACAGAATATAGGTTCAAATTTGCTGCTGTCTCTACATGTGTCTTCAACATCATTAATCTAGTTCTCATGCCTGGGTTTTGCAATATCTACCAAAGTTCTTCCATCTAAGGCTGATAATATAAACATACAATTAGCTCCATGATACATTTTTCATTACCCTCCTTTAAGAAAACTCTTTTGGGGCTTCCCTGGTGGCACAGTGGTTAGGAGTCCACCTGCCAATGCAGGGGACACGGGTTCGGGCCCTGGTCCGGTAGGATCCCACATGCCGTGGAGCGGCTAGGCCCATGTGCCGCAGCTGCTGGGCCTGAGCTCTGGAGCCCGTGAGCCACAACAACTGAGCCCACGTGCTACAGCTGCTGAGGCCTGCGTGCCTGGAGCCCGTGCTTCCCAACAAGAGAAGCCACTGCAATGAGAAGCCCACGTGCCACAATGAAGAGTGGCCCCCACTTGCCGCAGCTGGAGAGAGCCCGCGTGCAGCAACAAAGACCCGATGCAGCCAAAAATAAATAAATAAAATAAATTTTAAAAAGAAAAAGAAAACTCTTGAGCTTATGTCTTATTTTAAATATGTTTAAGTATGAACTATGAGATGTTATTCTTTGAAAAACATTTCTGTGATTTATTTTTCAATTCCACAATATTTATAAAATTTTCCAAGATATTTGTTGTAGTTAGCTATCTTATGAGATTACTTTTCTGGATTATTGTAAGAAAAAAATACATTTTTCTAAGATTATACAAAAAGAATTCTCTTTGTTTAGATCATAAAAGCTTGATCCAGATTATTGCATATATTAAATTCTATGCATATCAATCCATTAATTTGTTTTGTCATATAATAGTTGATTTCATTTTCCAACAAAAATATAGCATTTCACCATTTTCTCAAATTCATTGAAGATTAAAGATGTAGAGTATATTTTGTTAGCATTTCCTTAGCTCTTTTTTTTGAAACGTATATTTGTTTTGTTTTCTGGGGCCTTGTAGTTAGTACTTTCAATTTGCTTAATATATATGAATGTATTTGATGTGAATATTATATACATATTTATGAGAAATCTTAATCTTTATATACATATATATAACAATGTTCTTTTTCTTTCTGCAAGGGTAATTTTTTTTTTTTTCCAAACTGAGCCTGGTTAATTGTTTAGTCAGTGGTTTATTTCTCTTTGTTTATAACCATGAGTAGTATATTTCAAGAAAGCATTGACATGCTATTACTACTAGATACTTTCATTGGGTGAGATAGCACTGTTGACTGTATGTTATGTGTGTGTATACCAGAGAATGTAAAAGAAGAAAAGAGAAATGTTCCATCACAATTTTGAAAGGTACAACTGAAAGTGCTACATATTTCTGTTGAACCTAGAACTGTAATTTGGAGCAGGAGTAAAGAAATAGACTTGTAAAGTGTAACTTTTCTATACCATGGTGCATATAGCACATCTTATTCCATCTTTTCTTGATACTTTCTCCAACTGGTAAAGTAACTTCCATGTAAGTTTTAGCTCAACCATGACTGAAACAAATTCAAACACTGGTTCTACTTGAGATTTTTTGACTGCATTGGGTCTTTGTTGCTGCACGCAGAGGCTACTCTTCGTTGCGGTACGCGGCCTTCTCATTAGAGTGATTTCTCTTGTTGCATAGCGTGGGCTCTAGGTGCGTGGGCTTTAGTAGTTGTGGTACGTGGGCTCAGTAGTTGTGGCTCATGGACTGTAGGGCACAGGCTCAGTAGTTGTGGCGCATGGGCTTAGTTGCTCCGCAGCATGTGGGATCTTCCCAGTCCAGGTCTTGAACCCGTGTCCCCTGCATTGGCAGGTGGATTCTTAACCACTGTGCCACCAAGGAATTCTCACCCTTGAGAATATTTTTAAGGCCCCTTCGAATGTCTGAATTAGATCATATATTAGAAAATGTAAAGGTCATATAAGGCTTGCCTCTGGCAAAAATCATCAAATGGGTACACATTTACCATTGATGTTTCCCAACTTACCAGCCATATCTCATCAACTGAATTATCTTTTCCTCTCATAAACCCTGCCCAGTGATCTTGTGCATCCTCTGCCCAATTAGGATCCTTTTCTCCATGACTCTCCAGACTGCTCTCTTTCTCCTATTCCCTTTCTGCACTCCAAGCCTTCCTCATCTTCCATGCCCTTGCACCCTTTCCACTTCTTTCTTTTTCTTTCTTTCTTCCTTTCTTCCTTTCTTCCTTCCTCCCTTCCTCCTTTCCTCTCTTTCTTTCTTTCTTTTTCTTTCTTTCTTCCTTTCTTTCTTCCTTTCTTTTCTTCGCAGGCCTCTCACTGTTGTGGCCTCTCCCGCTGCAGAGCACAGGCTCCGGACACGCAGGCTCAGTGGCCATGGCTCACAGGCCCACCTGCTCTGCATCATGTGGGATCTTCCTGGACCCCGGGGCATGACCTCATGTCCCCTGCATTGGCAGGCAGACGCTCAACCACTGCGCCACCAGGGAAGCCCTCCACTTCTTTTAAAAATTGCCAGTCCTTCACTTCAGTCCTTCTGTGTCCCATTCTCCTAGAAATTAGTCCAATGTACTAATCACTGTTAATGGTTGATAATGTATTCTCCTTTTCTGGTTTGACATGTTAATTAGAATGTGACTTACTCAGTTTTTTAGTGAAGGACCCTTAAACGTAAACCCACTTGATGGCTTGATTTGATAGTACAGATACTATTTCAAGCTAGTTCATTAGGTATTTATTTCAAAGGAAAAAGAACACTGATAGCCTATTATGCATATTCACTTTCAAGGCAATAATTTAAGTATGAGATTTTGACTGTCCCTTAAGGAAAACTGATTTTAAAAGAGAGAAGGCAAAACTTTATTCAATAATTATGATCTATAATACAATACACTCTAGTTGCATATTCTTAACCAATTAAATGCAAATATTTAAATGAAAATATTGTGAATTAATAGCATATACAATTTTGGGAGATAGAAAACATTTCTTTTTTCACTCATTTAATTATTTTTAGTCTTTGTGGTGATGACTGCTGGTTTTCCGTCTGCTATAATTCTGTCAGAGTTGTTTAGCATATATTATATGTAAACTCTCATTTGTTAAATTCTGAAGGACGCATTTTTATTCTGTTCATGTTATTTTTCTTACCCCCAAAAAAATGCAACAAAGAAAGGACTAAAGTCTATCCATAAAAAGATTATTTTATCCTTAAAAAAAAATTCCTTTCCCATATTCTATACTTCTGTTTGTTAGTGTAATGATCAAAAATTTTTTCCTGATATTTATTTAACTCCTCCCTTGGTTTGATCTAAGAGGAAGCAATTGAAGTACTTTTTAGAAACTCTGCATTTCAAGATTATTAGTTGTAGGAGTGTGAGGGAAAGCAAGAGTAAAGAGGATATAATGCATAAGATAGAGTACTCTTTCCTAAGACATTTATGGTCTATTGAGAAACCAGATTACTACATCTGAAGCAACCTATTAACAAGCCAGGGTAATGTTAAGTTCTAAGATATGTGTAAAGGTTAACAGTATCAGGCTTCAATGAGAAAAGAGAAATTACAACAGGCTTGAGATGTCAGAGAAGTTTAGGCTGAAATTTTGATGGACAAATGAAAGGGAAGAGGACATTTGAGAGGGAAATGTTGGAATACTCCTATCACCTTTCTCATCCCAAAGGTGATATATACAACAAACTGAAAAAAAGAGGAAAAAAGATTCTTAGCTTCTAGGTTTCCTCACTGATCCACAGGAAGCCTGTCTAAAGCCAGTGGACTGGCACCTTCTATTTGTAAGCACTCTGTTCCAGTAAGCTTGGACAGCTATTACAAAATACAATCGATTGGGTGGCTTAAACAACAGAAATGTATTTCTCACAGTTCTGGAGGCTGGGGAAGTCTAAAATCAAGGTGCTGGCCTATTCAGTTCCTGGTACTTAGACGTCCATCTTCTTGTTATGTCCTCACATGGCCTTTCTTTGGTGCCATGAAGAAGAGAGATCTTGTGTTTGTCTCTCTCTTTCTCTCCTAAGCTTTTTTGGGGTATAATTGACAAATAAAATTGTAATGTATTTAAAGTGTACAATAGGATGATTTGATATACCTTGTGAAAGGATTCCCACAGTTGAATTAATTAACACATCCATCACCTCACATATTTACCTTTTTAAAAAAATTTATTTATTTAATTTATTTTTGGCTGCGTTGGGTTTTAGTTGCGGCACATGGGATCTTCATTGAGGCATGTGGGATCTTTCATTGCGGTGCACGGGCTTCTCTCTAGTTGTGGCATGCGGGTTCCAGAGCATGTGGGCTCTGTAGTTTGCAGCACATGGACTCTCTAGTTGAGGTGCGCAAGCTCAGTAGTTGTGGCTGACCTACTTGCCCCGTGGCATGTGGGATCCCAGTTCCCTGACCAGGGATTGAACCCACGTTCCCTGCATTGTAAAGCGGATTCTTTACTACTGGACCACCAGGGAAGTCCCTCACATATTTACCTTTTATGTGTGTGTGTGAAAACACTTGAGTTCTACTCTCTTAGCAAATGTCGATCATACAATGCAGTATTATCAACTATAATCACCATATTATACATTAGCTCCTCAGACCTTTTTTATCTTACGACTGAAAGTTTTCCTTTTTTTTATAATGACACTAATCCTGTCATGAGGGCACCACCCTCATGACCTCATCTAAGCCTAATTACCTCCCAAAGGTCCCACTTCTAAATACCATCACACTGAGGTTTAGTGTTTCAGCATTGATTCTGGCGGGACACAATATTCAGTCTATAACTCTCCCAGAGCTCATGTTTGCTATGCTCAGTCCTACCTTTCCTTTGCCTTCTTGTCTGCCCTCAACACCCTGGGAGATAAGATATACTGCAAAGATGACTGTAGGACTTATTCCAGACTTAGTTTAAGATCCTTCCTTTAGCTTTACATAGTTGTATTAGTTCAGAGTTTAGATATTTATAAATGTTTTTGGATTTATGTTTAACTATTTTCTCAAAATTAATGTTTTGAAGAAATTGGTTCACCTTATACTCCATAGAAGTAAATATTTGGCTTTAGATAAATGCAGTTTATTTATTTAACGACTACTTAATAGATGCCTATTATATGCTCTTTTCTGAATTTTGGCCTAGGAGTTTGTTAAATTTTCCTGTCCCTATACTTACAAGGGCAGATTTTGGTGGGGCATAAAAGCACTTGCTGTGAAATAGTTATAATTATTACTGAATACATGTTTTTTGTTTTTTTTGTGGTACGCGGGCCTCTCACCGTCGTGGCCCCTCCCATTGCGGGGCACAGGCTCCGGACGCGCAGGCTCAGCGGCCACGGCTCACGGGCCCAGCCGCTCCGCGGCACGTGGGATCCTCCCGGACCGGGGCACGAACCCGTATCCCCTGCATCGGCAGGCGGACTCTCAACCACTGCGCCACCAGGGAAGCCCTGAATACATGTTTTTAAAGAACTTTTATATACCTTTTATCCCCCTCAAACTCTTATTGTGCATATAATTATGTGCAAAGTATTGTACTAGGTCAGGGGTTTATAAACTTTTCCTTAAAGGAGCAGATAGTAAATAAATATTTTAGGCTTTGTGGGCCATTTGGTCTCTATTACAACTACTTGACTCTGCCACTGTAGCATGAAAGTAGCCATGGACACTACATAAACAAATGAATGTAGCAGTGTTCTAGTAAATTTTTATTTACAAAAATAAGAAGCCAACCTACAGGCCTTACTTTGCTAGGTGTGCTAGGTGATGGGGCTACAAAGATGGATATGACATAATCTCTATCTTTGAGGCATTTGTAGTGTAGCTAAAGAGACAGACTCATGAGAGAGAATTTCAGTGTGTTGATAAATGCCAAGAACAAGGTAATGCATGGGGTACTCTGAAGTACAAGGTATGGGCACATATCCTCTTTTGGAGGTTCAAGGAAGGCTTTTGGGAGGAGGTGAAGGAAGGATAAGAGTTAATCAAATGAAGCAAAGTGGAAGATAAAAGGAACAGCATGAGCAGTGACACTGGGTGGGGTTGAGTGGTGGTGGGCATCTGCTAATAGTGTAGCATCACTGAAGTATCCAGAGCCATTTGTCCAGTAGCAGGAATGAAGAATTAGATGGGGCCAAGTCATGGGAAAGCCTTGTATGGTGTGCTCAGGAACTTATAACATTAGATTAGAAAATTTTGAGTTACAGGTGCTTCTGGGACAACCAAAGGTGTGTATGCCCAGCTGAGTTTGAAAGTACAGTCCTAATAGAGATTGGGAACCATTAGCATCTACATAGTTGTTAAAATCATGAATGTGGATGAGATTACCTTGGAACTGGGTAGAAAGTAGAGAGCAGGGAACAAAGGACAGAGCCTTGGTAAATAACTGATGTTTAGGGAGTGGGCAGGGAAGGGTAAGCCCAAAAGAAGAGTCAGAGAGAGGAGAATGGTAAAGAGCATTGTCATAGTAGCCAGGTACACTTATCGGGGTACAATGTGGCTAAGCTACAGTGAAACAAAAATCATAAACAAGAAACACCGAAATCTCAAGGGCCAACCACAAAGGTTAATTTCTCCTCATACAAAGTCCTATGCAGGTTGGGTGATCATCTCCATCCTTGAAGTGTACTTTGTAGAACTTGGGTTTCAAGTTTGCCATGGTGACATTGGCAGGAGAAGAATGAGATGAAGGAGGGACACCAGTTCTTTGCTGCCTTGGTCTGGACTACTTGGACTAGAGCTAGTCACATGGGCGCCACCTAAATGCAAAGGAGGCTGGGAAGTACAGAGGACTCCAGGAGCAATCATAGTCTTTATCGTATCCAGTAAGTAACGAGATACAAGAAGCAGTGGGCAGACAGTAGTATCAGTACAATGGAAAGGTCCACCTGAGGAAGGAATTTAACAAATTTTAAGAAATGTGAGAATGTTCCAGATAGGGATGCCATTGGTATTCAATTTTTTTTCTAGTGGGCACCTCCGATTTTCCTTGGAAGCTTCTTATTATGTCAGAAGGAGCTTTGTGAATAGAAGAAAGAGGAGGAAGAGATGATCTTCCTGCTAAAATGGGAACATGCTTTTTTCTGCTTAGACAATGGAAAGCAAGTCATGGCTCAGTTTTTTGTTTTTTAAGGGTCAAAATTTAGATTGCCGACATCTATCCTTCTCCCATTATAGAACAGGTTTAAAAATACATAATTTTGGGCTTCCCTGGTGGCGCAGTGGTTGAGAATCTGCCTGCCGATGCAGGGGACACGGCTTCGTGCCCCGGTCTGGGAAGATCCCACATGCCGTGGAGCGGCTGGGCCCGTGAGCCATGGCCGCTGAGCCTGCGCGTCCGGAGCCTGTGCCCCGCAATGGGAGAGGCCACAACAGTGAGGCCCGCATACCACAAAAAAAAAAAAAAAAAACCATAATTTTCAGGAAAATGATCAATAAGAAGATGTGTGGAATTTTATTTTTTTCATAGTGCAATAGTTATAATGCCCTAATTTGTTTAAGAAATAAAAAAAGCTCCAGCCGAGTAACCAAAAGATTGGTTCCTGGTTGAGACTATAATGAAATAGAATAGACTGTGTTGAAATAGAATATATTGGAATCTATCACATACAGTAAGGGTAAGTATTGTTTTTTGAAACTTTTCTTTCAATTACAGGTGTGTGTGAATGTTCATGTGTTTATTCTTATAAAAAATATTTCTTTCTGTGGGTCATGGACAAAAAGAGGTTGAAAGACACTACAATAGATATCTTTCTGGGATTCAGGGTGTAGGTCAACACTGCTTTTGACTTATGAATAGATGCATCCCTCAGGCTAGACCCTGGAGCTGAGTGAGAGAGGACTCCAGGTGAGAGGAGATATTACAATCAGAAAAGGGGAGGAGGAGATGTCTGCCCTTGAGAAAGCAGTGTATTTTGGTAGAAGGCATGTGGGTGTCAGAAAAGGAGATGGTCCTGGTTATCTGGAGGCCAGCCTACTTGAAGGAAGACATCTAGGCAAAGTGCCTGTGCGCTTTGTCAGCTGTTTTGGTTATTGATTCCTTGCATAATAAACTGCTTCAGAACGTAGTGGATTAAAGCAACCATTTTATTTTGCTTGTGATTTTATGGGTTAAAAATTTGGGCGGGCTTCCCTAGTGGCGCATTAGTTAATAATCCACCTGACAATGCAGGGGACACGGGTTCAAGCCCTGGTCCGGGAAGATCCCATATGCCACGGAGCAACTAAGCCTGTGCGCCACAACTACTGAGCCTGCACTCTAGAGGCTGCGAGCCACAACTACTGAGCCCACGTGCCACAACTACTGAAGCCTGTGCACCTAGAGCCCATGTTCTACAACAAAACAAGCCACTGCAATGAGAAGACCGTGCACCGCAATGAAGAGTAGCCCCCGCTCGCCACAACTAGAGAAAGCCCGTGTGCAGCAACAAAGACCCATTGCAGACAAAAATAAATAAATAAAATAAATTAATTTTTAAAAAAAAGAATTTGGGAAAAGCTCAGTTGGCCAGAGAAGATGGCTCTTCACCCACATGTCAGATGCCTCACAGCTCTTTGGCTACTCTATCTCCACGTATGTTGTCATCCTTCAGGGTCTCTCCACGTGGCTGGACCTTTGTTTTCTTATAGCATGGTGGTTTCTGGGTAGTCACATTTCTTACATAGCAGTTGGCTTCCAATAATGAGTGTTTCAAGAGACAGGAAGTAGAAGTTACCAGTATGTTAGGGCCTGAGCCCAGAAACTGGCAGTGTTATTTCTACCATATTCTATTGGCCCACCCAGGTTCAAGGGGAAGGGAAATGGACTTTACTTCTCAATGGTACCATTATCAAATAATTTGAGGCCACCTTTAATGTGCTACATTGGCCAATCTATAGTGATTATTTTAGAAGGGTAGCCCTCTCCTAAAATAATCTAGTAAGGTTTTTTGCTGCTTTTATTGGAATTATTAAGATCAGCAATAATTATTATGTTAGTTCAACTATTTTAAACTTTTTTTATTGTTTCCTTTTTCCTTTTATTTTAATTACAATTTTGAATGAGTTATAGATTCACATGCGATAGTAAGAAATAATACAGAGAGATCCCATGTACCCTTCACCTAGTTTCCTCCTGTGGTAACCCTTGCAAAATAATAGTACAATATTACAACCAGGAAATTGACATTGATATAATCTATCAACCTTATTCAGATTTTTCCGGTTTTACGTATATTCACTTGTGTATGTGTGCAAGTGCATATGTATTTAGTTCTATGCAATTTTATCATATGTAGGGATGTGTATCCACCACCACAGGCAAGATACAGAACACTTCCATCACCACAAGTATCCCTCATTTTGCCCTTTCATAACCACATCTACCTCCTCTCATCCTAATCTCTGGCAACCACTAATCTGTTCTCTACATCTATAACTTTATTTCAAGAATGTTATATAAATGGAATCATATGGTATATAACCTTTTGGTATTGGCTTTTTTTTACTTTATTTAAGCATAATTCCCTTAAGATTCATCCTCATTGCTGTATGTAACAATAGTTTGTTCCTTTTTACTGTTGACTGGTATTCCACGGTATGAATGTACCATAGTTTGTTTAGCCATTCACTTGTTGAAGGACATCTTGGTTGTTTCCACTTTGGAGTATGAATAAGACTATGAACATACATGTACAGTTTTTTTAATATAAGTTTTTATTTCTTTGGCATAAATACTTAGTAGTGCAATTGCTGGATTGTATGACAATTGCATTTTAGTTTTAAATTACCAGACTTTTTCAACTATATCATTATTCATTTCCAATATATGAGTGATTCAGTTTTTCTGCATCCTTGCCAGCATTTGGTATTATATTTCTTATTTTAGCCATTTTAATAGGTGTGTAGTGATATCTCATTATGGTTTTAATTTGTATTTCCTTAACAGCTAATGATGTTGAAGATCTTTTCATGTGCTTATTTGCCATCTATATATTCTCTTTGGTGAAATATCTGTTCATGTCTTTTGCCCATTTTCTAATTGGCTTTGTTTTTTTTGTTTTTTTTACAAATGAGTTTTAAGAATTCTTTATATTTTCTACATACTAGTTCTTTGTTGGATATCTAGTTTGTAAATATTTTCCTTTAATCTGCAGCTAATCTTTCCATTCTAATAGAATCTTTTGCAGAGCAAAGATATTTAATTTTGATGAAGTCCAATTTATCTGCTTTTCTTTGTGGATTATGCTCTTGGCATCAAGTCTAAGAACTCTTCTCCTACCCGTAGATCCTGAAATTTTTTTCTCCTATGTTTTTGCCTAAATTTTATAGTTTTATATTTTATATTAAGTCCATATTCCATTTTGAGTTAATTTTTGTATATGGTGTGAAGTTTGGGTTGACATTCATTTTTTTGCTGATGGAGGTCCATTTGCTCCTTTACGTTTTTAAATACAGTGCATTTAAAAATGTCTCAGGGGCTTCCCTGGTGGCGCAGTGGTTGAGAGTCCGCCTGCCGATGCAGGGGACATGGGTTCGTGCCCCGGTCCGGGAAGATCCCACGTACCACGGACCGGCTGGGTCCGTGAGCCATGGCCGCTGAGCCTGCGCATCCGGAGCCTGTGCTCCGCAACGGGAGAGGCCACAGCAGTGAGAGGCCCGCATACCGCAAAAAAAAAAAAAAAAAAAAAAAAAAAAAGTCTCAGATAAGTTATGGAGAAACAAGAAGTTTTAATCTGTGCTGTTCCAAGGAAAAGAGGGAACAGAAAATGACTAAATGGCTAAATGGTAAGAGTATAAAAGGGAGATGACTGAATAAGGAAAGTTAAAATTCAAGGAGAAAGAGCTAAGAACTACTTGTATACCTCATCCCTTCTGCAGAATATATATATTTCTATTCAAGAGGTTTTCTCATTCTTTAAGGATTTTGTAAAATAAGTGGATGATTTTGTTCCTGGTATATGAAACAGTTTTCAGAGATTTTTATTTAAATATATTATTTTTCTTATTTGTTCTGGATTATACTTGATTTTTGACATTCAGGGATAATAGCAGTTTGTTTTAGTGAACATCCATGTAATTTATTCTTTATTTGTTGGGGTTGAAATTATGTTAAAATCCTGATTATGATCTGGTCAGAAGTGAGCCCCATTTCTCATTGCAGGGGGACTTTATAAATATAGATACCCACAAACCCCCAATTTTAGTGCTAGTGATGAGTAATAACATGAGCTGTTTCTTGTAGTATAAATCGTTCAAGACATGCATCTCGTATATCAAACTGGGTTTCTGTAATGAGTCTACTTTACTAATTTTCCACCAAAATTAACTCTGTTTGAACCATTCTTGCTTTTTGTCATATTTCAAAATGTGTTAGCTAATAATACTTTAAATAATCAAGGTATCATTTTTATCTTGCAAATTTATGCTGATCAAAAAATTTTCAAATTTGAAATGTTTATAAAAATGACTGTGTGACAGAATGGCAAACATAGTCTTTAAAATGTTTTAATTTTAAAAGCTCACAAAGCATTTAGAAAGGTAGTGCCTACCAGAAAAGTATTATCTTCAATATTATTTACCTGTTCATTGTGGAATTCATAAATTTGTTCACTTTTTTTTTGAAATTTGAATATGTGGGTCCTTATCATCAGAAAGGAATAGAAAAATGAAGGCAGTTTGGAGCTGAATAGAAGTTATTAATGAGCTTAGCTTTGACTGAAATGACAGATTAATGGCTAAATTTTCTTCTATAACAAGTCTGTTAAAACTTCTAGCTTGCTTCAGTAAATTCTTTTTGTCATTACAAATTGAAGGCAAAAGGCAAAGTAGTTTTAATTTCAATTTTGAAATTCAGACCTTAAATCTTTAGTGACCTTCATTCAGAACAAGGACTGGTTGTACTTCTTTGGAGCACTTAAAAAAAAATCTCATGGACATTATGAATCATGTAACACATAACATTTTCTTCTTTGTACTGACTATAAAAAAACACTGAATCAAATCGGTAGGCTATATATTGGTATGCTGTACTATGTGGTATGCCTTTTCTATAACTATCCTGACTTAGTCTCATTTTTTTTCTTATGCTGTTTATCCTGATTTCCTCATCAGTTTAGAAATTCTATTGATAATAGTAATAATGATTAATAATTCATATTTATTTAGTGCTTTTTATAAGCACTCTACAAATGTTAAATTAAATGTTTAATATCCCTTTGAGATAGGTATTTTCATTATCCCCGTTTTATTGATGAAGTGTAGAGCAGTGCTACTCAAAGTTCAGGTCTGCAATAAAATTAGGAATTTGTATAGAATGGAATCCACTTTCTGCTTCCTTCGTCAAGAAAGTCATGCTATAAAACAATTATCTGTTGAACTAAACGGTGTGCCTATTAACACAGTCAGTTTTCATTCTATGCAAGGAATTTAGTCACAGGCTGGTAACAAACAGTTCATTGCCAGTCTGGATGTTACTGAACCAAAACTTGAGTCCGTTCACCCATATGCATTAAAGCCAATCTACTGACACCAGATTGTGGTGAAGAAAAGTGCAGTGTTTATTGTAAGGAGCCATACAAGGAGTCCGGGATGGGTAATGCTCAAAAAACCCTAACTCCCTGATGGGTTTCAACAAAGCATTTTTAAAGGCAGGGTGAGGGCAGAGGGTCACCGGGTACGTGATCAGCTTGTGCGTAATTCTCTGATTGCTTGATGGTGAGGTAACAGGGCAGTGTCACAGGGGTTAACATTATCAATCCTTAGGCACCAGTAGGTCTGGGGGCTGTGTGCTCATGGTCATCAAGTAGTCAGTTTCTTCCATTTGGTGGGGGGTTTAGCATCTGTGAAACAACTCAGGAAATGTGCATCAGATACTATTATCTAGGTACTTCAGAGAGGAGCTAAAGCAGAGGATATGAGGGACGGGGTCTGTCCCAGGAAAGCCCCATAGGGTCCTGCTTGGTTACATGGAGACCAAACTTTGAATAGCAATGTTCTAGAATAGTGTTTCTCAAACTACCTGTGATGAAGGACCATTGAGAGTGGATTTCTTTTTAAATGTTCAAAACTTGTGGGCTGATACTTTCATAAAATACAGTAAAAACATTGTGATAATGTCAAAAGTTTCTACATATTTTCTGTAATTACCTTGTTTTGGACCAATAACAAACAATTTTCGACCTGGCTTGGGCAGACCATGCTTTGAATAGCACTAGTATATAGTATATTTGTGTATGAATTGTGATTCTAGATTCTAATGAGAATTACAGTATCTTATTCAGTGTTAATATATGAGGATTGTCTGATTTGCATATGTGTAAACCTGTGGCCATATGGCGGAGAATAGCAGAGTAAACATCTAGGTATTAATCCTGTCTAGGATAAACACCGCTGGTTTAACCAGTTTGCATACGGCCAATCAGAGCCAGGGAGTGAGTACGTATACAGGGCAGAATACCTGTAGGAAAACTGTTGATGGGATGGGAGTTTCCCCACTACATAGTTTAAGAACCCTGCATCAACAGGTGAATGGATAAAGAAGATGTGGCACATATATACAATGGAATATTACTCAGCCATAAAAAGAAACGAAATTGAGTTATTTGTAGTGAGGTGGATGGACCTGGAGTCTGTCATACAGAGTGAAGTAAGTCAAAAGGAGAAAAACAAATGCCGTATGCTAACACATATATATGGAATCTAAGAAAAAAAATTGTCATGAAGAGCCTAGGGGTAGGACAGGAATAAAACACAGACCTACTAGAGCATGGACTTGACATGAGGAAGGGAAAGGGTAAGCTGTGACGAAGTGAGAGAGTGGCACGGACATATATACACTATCAAAAGTAGGGTGGATAGCTAGTGGGAAGTAGCCGCATGGCACAGGAAGATCAGCTAGGTGGTTTGTGACCACCTAGAGGGGTGGGATAGGGAGGGGGGGCAGGGAGATGCAAGAGGGAAGAGATATGGGAACATATGTATATGTATAACTGATTCACTTTGTTGTAAAGCAGAAACTAACACACCATTGTAAAGCAATTGTACTCCAATAAAGATGTTAAAAAAAAAAAAAAAAAAGAAGAACCTTGAGTCTTCACACACAATGGACTTGTTCTCACTGCAGGAAAACATGATTTTCTGATTTCCTCAAACTTAAAGGTTGAGTGTCAGGTTGAAAGTTCTGAACTTCACCCTGATGAAAGCCCTAATACAAGATCTCATCCACAGTGAGAAGGGAGAAGTGGGAACAAACATCCATGCCTACAAGGGACCGTTGTGGATATCCACCTACAGGTTATAGTACTGTGACTCTTTTCCCCCAAAGAAGTGTGTGTTCTCACTTCCCCTCCCCCCATCTCCCTTGCCTTGCTTTTCTTCTTCTTGTTTCCATAGCACTTCTCTTCTAACATCACTACACAATTTGCATACTTAGGTTTTGCCTCTTATATCTCCTTGTAATTTCAGACTTTAGAACAGTGAGATATGAAATATAACACTGAGAATTTTCTCTGCTGGTGGGTGGAGGAGGGTGCGCCCAGCGAAGTTGCTCTTTTCATCGCCTTCCTTAATTAAGTCAGTTGTGGCACTTGTGGTTCCCGGTGCTACCGCTTCCCAAGGAGCTCAGACTCCAGGCTGCCACTACCTTGCAGGACAAAAATCATCCTATCCTTGGCCATTTCCATATAATTTTGTACATGAAACAATTTTTTTTTCTCTTTATGTTTTTTTTCTCTTTAAGGACGCAGTAGTGTCATGGTTAAAAACGGCATAAAGTTATTAGCTCCTCTCCTTAACCAACGTTTTGACTTTGGACAAATGACTTCACCATTCTGTGTCTCATTTTTTTAATAAACTGAGGCTAATAAATCATAGGCTTGCTGTAGAGATGAAATAAGAAAACACACATAAAGCACCTGGCATGTTGTAAGCATTCAGTGAGTGGCAGCTATTACTATTATTATCTAGCTTTTATGGATGAATTTTAAACATGGCACAAAATTGTATTTTTATTTATCTTATTTTGACAGTACACCTCTTCTTCTGACCTACATTACTGAAATTTAAAGAACATTTTTCCCACCCTTTTATTATTGCTAGCCTTTTTCAAGAGTCCTCTACCTTTTTTGCACTGCCTCAATTCCTGGGATATGATAATATATGAACTACAGTAAAATAAAGCTAGTAGTTTTTCAATATTGGAGGTCCAACTGGTTAAAGACGACATGAAAACATATCTATACCTAAATCTATACCTGTATAAGATTTTGTTTTTGTATAAGATTTTGAAAGGTATAATATAT
Organism: Kogia breviceps; assembly: GCF_026419965.1. Lineage (NCBI taxonomy): Eukaryota > Metazoa > Chordata > Mammalia > Artiodactyla > Physeteridae > Kogia > Kogia breviceps. The sequence continues at coordinate 67,304,023 of NC_081320.1, read as the reverse complement.
TGCTAACTTAAGATGGTTTTATTATTATTCTTTAAAATTGAATTTTAATTTGATTTGTATTTTGGGGTTTTTCTTAAAATAAAATAAATGTAAACAAACTTCCTTTCTCAAAGCAAATAAAATGAATGTCAGTTTTCCCAGGATCTCCTGAGGGACTTGCAATGATATGAGACACGCTGCCTCCCATCTGTGTGTGTAGAGCCAGTTCCGAAAAAAACTTTAATTACATTTGGTGTTAATGTTATTCACAGGAAGTCATGCCTTTTCATGGAGTTAAAAAACATTCTGATGAGAGCTTTGATAACTTTTTATATGTGTTTATTTTCACACCTGGTGCTGACTGTCGATCATAAGTTCTAAGCCATGCAGAGGGAGAAGTGCCCTCAGGCAGCCCTTCTTTGTAGCCCGCTGCAGAAGGACAGCTTGCCCCACTGCCCCTCCCCCACCTGCACCCCACCCCCATTTTTCACACAGAATTAGGTGGGGAACCAAAGGAGAGGGGGCTTGGAGCATAGGAGTATGGCCAGTACATAAGAGTGACTCAATAATTGTTGTTGAATTAATGAATGAACAAATGAACAAACTAAGAATATCAGAGCTAAATTTAACTATTCAGTTGTAGCAACTAGATAGCTGTCTGATACATTGTATTTCTACTCCTAATTGCTTTTTTTAAAAAATTTTTAATTTTAATTTTTTGGCAGCACTGCAAGGCTTTTGAGACTTTAGTTCCCTGACCAGGGATTGAACCCACGCCCTTGGCAGTGACAGTGCAGAGTCCTAACCACTGGCGCCAGGGAGTTCTCTAATTGCTTTTATTTTTAAAATTTTTCTTCCAGTTTTATTGAGATATGATTGACATAGGACACCGTATACATTTAAGGTGTGTAGCGTAATTATTTAACTTACATACATCATGAAATCATTATCACAATAAGTTTAGTGAACATCTATCACCTCATATAGATAAAAAATTAAAGAAATAGAAAAAAAAATTTTTTCTTGTGATGAGAACTCTTAGGGTTTATTCTCTTAACAACTTTTATATGTAACTTATGTTGGTGTTAATTATATTTGTCAGGTTGTGCATTATATCCCTTCTACTTCTAATTGTTTTTAAATTTTGGTTATCCTGCTTTATGGATGCTTTAGTATTATAAGCTCCCTCTCATATTTGTACAATAAGACTTAAGCAAGATTGGTTTCAAGTGCATGGTGCACATGCAAGGAGAGCTCCTCTTGGGACTCAGGGCCAGTTCCAACTGTGCCTTGCTCTAAATGCAGCCTGCAGTGCTCGATTTATTCTGACAGTCTGTAATAGACTGCCAGAAAGGCTGGGATGGACATTTCCCCCAGCTTCCAAGACAGAAGAGAAAATGTTAAAAAGAAAATCCCTCAGCACTTAGAGATATCAGAGGGTGAATGGTTATGTACAGGCCAGCATGAAAATCACCACAAAAGGAGATGAAGAAACTGAATTAGTTGTCCAGGGTTAGGATCTATAACCAAGAAGGGCAAATATTTTTAGGAGTGCGATTAAACTTACTTAATCAGTTTGTGCCAAATAATGTACCAAAAATATCTTTGGCCAGACCTTGATGATTGGCTAGATAGAGAGAGGTTGATGGAAGGATAGCATGACATAGATGGCCCAGAATGTCCAAATATAGCCAAGGTCTCTCCTCTCTAAGGACTAAGCAAGCCTAGTGCTGCCTCGTGCTGAGAGCAAGTGAGCACTGGTTTATGGGATTTGCTAGTTTGTACCAGGTATAAAGTCAAAAGAGGGAGTGCTGTGCAGATTAATCAAGGGTGTCTAGCTCCAAAGCAAAGGATGTTGACATGGTAAGAAAGGCAAAGGAAGAACTAAGGAGATTGTAAATGCCATGAGAGCAGGGACCTTTTCTGTCTTATTCATTGCTCTGTTTTTAGCTCTTAGACTAGGACCAGACACATGGTAGATGCTCAATAAATAGTTTTGAACGATCATAGGAGCGCCTTCTGACAGATTAAGTGCAAAGTCATTTATGTTCAAGGATTATTGCTTTATCAATTAAATTTATGCCTAGATTTCTCCCTATATCCCTCTGGAATATTTTAGGCTAATTAAGTATGTATTGAAGGAGTATGTTAGGTAATTGTAGGATATAGTTGCTATGATTTATGGGGTGGGACAAGGGATGGTTTAGTATATTCACAAGAGAGGAAAGTATTGGGTATGAGGCCTGTATAGCTCTGAGAAGTTGGGTAGCCTGTGAAGACCACCTGCTTGCTTGTACTAGGCCACATGGCAAATAGATCTAACCCCATGTACTTTTATGTTTTAATCTCTATACGTATAACTCTAAGGGATGGGAGAAGGGAGTGGCTAGGAAACAGCAGAGCATCCTAGGATTAACATCGTCTACATAGTCATAACATCATCTACAAAGATTATACCTAGAAGTGAATGGGGCCTCATTTGTGGTTCCCATTTCCATAAGAGGAGATTCAATCTACTGCTAGATCAGTTCTTCAGGTGCTGGCTTTGGTGTCTGAAAAGTTTTTTAGGAAAGTGGCTCTGGTCACCAGTAGAGGCTTTTCAGGGGCTGGGGAGGAGTTAGGAGGAATTTTGGATTTGGGTATAAAGAGACCTGTGACACTGGGTCAGAGTGCTCAGAGCCTGACAAAGTAGCCCTTCAAGCTCTGGTGGGATAACTACAAAATATGTAGAATATTCTAGAACACAGGGGTTTGGGGGAGGTAAATGACCAACAGAACAGGCAATTTATTCACCTGTCAGTCACAAGTGAAAATCTTCTAGGGAAAATCTGAAATTGAGAGATCTACTCTGTTACATGAACCAAAGATATGACTTGAAAAATTGGGGGAATCATGGCATCAATGAATGAGTCAGGGAATTTGGATGGTGAATTGGTGTGGGAGGAAGGATGGTCATTCTGGTTTTAGAAATTCTGAGTTTAAAAAATGACAGCACGGCATGTTGAAATGTGTAGTAGGTAGCTAGAAAGAACAGAGGAAAGCTTAGGCCAGACGATAAGTTAGGGGTCATTTGCTCTTTGTCCAACTCCTCTGGGAAAGCAATGAACTGCAGACACATTTAGCCTGTTGCTACATGGGTTTTTAGGCCCTTTACCTGTGTGTGGTCCAAGAGCACAGAGCATTGCTGTGACGAGTGGAATGGTGAGAATACAAAGCAGTGACTTCCGTTTATTAGAATGAGAGTCTAAAGAACAAGAGTCACAGATAAGCAATTTTCTTTGCTAATTTTTTTTTTTTTCTTAAGAATTTCTCATTATTCTCAAGATTCTATCAGGAAATATATGCTTGAAGCCAAACAAAAACGTCTCACTGCTTATGGAGACATGCATCAGGGTGGCCGATGGTTGAAAAAAAGTCTCATATAGAGCACCAAATGTTCTAGTAATCCTCCAAACCATGCCGGTTTACTTAAAATTTCTTTCACAATTCTCGTTAGACTCATGCAGTAAATAAATTAAGTACCTTTCCCACTGGGAGTTTTTTAGAAACACTTAATGAAGTAAATGCCACAGTGTTAGATCAGAGGGGAGCCATGCTATTGAATTATTTTTAGCATGCATTTCTAGCTTAATTTTTTGTTGGTTTCTTTTGATCTGGGCTCAAGTCTTAGCCAGATAATGTGGTTCAGAGAACAGAGGATAGGGTGAGAAACAGATTTGGGTTTAGTGTCTAGTACACATAACCAAGAAAAGCCACTTTTTTCTCAAAGGTTAAAAAATTTTACTTGATAAGAATGACTCTCTAAATATCAAAATGGCCGTATTGGGCACAGCTAAAGAGACATACTATTAACTCATTACCCTTGAATGTTTGGAAAAATTCTTTATGCTTAATTTTAACTATTATATCCTTTTAAAGAAAAGTATTATTATGTACTATTAAAAAATAAACATACTTAACAGTAAATATTTTAAACTATCGCTTAATCTTTATAATTAAGAAAGCTTTTTGAGATCTTGAAGGGCCTTAAATCATCATTAGAAGAATTAAATAATTATTATATCGTAAATGTGCATAAGTGTTTGTTAATCGAATTTCTGATTTTAAAAATTCCTTTAAAAAACTATAGGCACATTCTTTGAATAACTGAAAGCAGTTACTAAAGAAATCAAAAATTAAAGTTTTGGGGAGTAAAGACAATGTAAAAATGCATCAGAGAAGATGCATTGTGCCTGGAAACAAACTGTGTCTGGTGGGAAATCTTAAATTTTAATTAATTTACTTTCTGAGCAACTTAAGAATTAATGAAATATAAAATTAGATAAATTACAGCAATAATTTTCTACCATTGAATTGTTCAACAGACTCTTATAATTTTCCAGTGGTGTACTTTTAGAAGTATGAGATTTTCTTGTGGAAGGGAAAAAAAAAACCCAGAGATGGTTTTCTTTTTGCACGGAACTCTATAATATTTCTGTACACTGTATCAACAGGGAGTGGAGCTCCTGATTTTAACTTGCAGTCTATAGAGAGCTCAGTCCAGCCTTTTTGCAATCTCCAGGTAGTCAGAAAGTATTGAAAGGTGTAATGGGAAACAAAGTGGAAAATGGCAGTATCCTACGTTACAGGCCAAATGGATAACCCCAAGAGAAAGATTTTGACAGCCATAAATATTTCATCTCTCAGGGCCCTGATGCTTCTGTGTGAGAACAATTTAGTTGGAAAGATCATCAACAATTAGGTGACATCTCTATCACACCTTTTACTGAGTTGAAATTTCGCTGACATGAATAATAAGGGGTCTTGTTTGACATTTAACAGTTTAATTAATTTGTTTCCTAAAGTGAATGATGTTTTACACTGTGATTTTTCAATACGCCATCTCCATATACTTGAATTTTTTTTCTTTTTCTTTTCTTAGGAAACCATTTCGTTTTCCTTTTCACTTCATAAATTACCTACCCATCTTGACTCTGGTGCTAGCTAGTGTTTGGTGGGGCTTAGGGGGTGGGGCTAGGGTTTGGAAAATTGGGCAAGTGCTGCAGATCTTCCTCCACTATTCAGTTTTAGAGGAGAAGCAATGTAGGAGTATGGAAAAGAAAAAAGGAAACACTTTTTTTTTTTTTTTTTTTTTTAGTAAATGTGATGTTTGGTTGTTGTTAGACCAAAACACAAGTCTTGTCTCTTTGGTCACTGTAGTCATGAAGGATCATCAAGGGGCCATTATGTGTAGTCACACCTGTCATGTGGTATAACTATTTGCACTATTCCTTATATGTTACTGACTTTATGGGTTTCTTCATACCTTCAAGTTATGTTGCATATGAATGTGATATCTGCAATGCTTGTTTTTGAAAATAAAACACATAATGTTTGCTAAAGGTCACTTCTAAAACAGCTGCTGTGAAAGTAGGAGGAATAATCCAGCGTGACAATAGAAAACATGAATCTACTATGTATTCTTGCAAATTGAAATAGATTTTTGAAAAATTAGTCAACACAATTAAGTTATTTACTCTAATTGCCCCTATACAAACCTCAACCCCCTACCTTAAACTATTTCCCTTTGCAAAGAGTTTTTTAAAAAAACAAAAAACAAAGGTGTGTGGGAAAGCCACTTCTCTCCCACTTGAACCTGTAGGACATCAAGGTAAATGATACATGGGTATGCTTTAGAGTACAAGTGTCCTTCACTGTCTGATTACAATGTATATTTCTGATTGATGGATCTTAGATGGGTAGACGTACCCAGATGAAATCGAGTGAGTGCATGTTCGTGACAAGTGGAGTAGGAAGAATGTCTTTGAACATGTCATCCTGAAGAGACAACGCTGAAGTAGTGCAGATTGAAAACTGAAATGGGAAGATAGGCTGCAGCTTTGGGGGGAAAGACAGTCCAGGACACACCTCCCACATGATACATCTTTCCTCGTTACCTGCTCTTATTTAGTAATGGTGCCGAAAAAGTATAACAGGTGCCACTACTTTTCTCAGCTGTTTTAGGGCCAAATATGATGAAAGTGATATGGAACTGATTTTTAACTATTAAACCTCTCAGATGGATAAACTATTAATACTATCGCAAGGCACCATGAGTTGCTTCTCCATAATAGAGTGCTAAGAAAGTTGAAATTGCTGCTATTGTGTATCTCAGACTTGTTAAAGCTGTTCCAGATCCATGGTGAGGTAGATTGCTTCCTCCACGGATGGGAATTGAACTTTTTTTCCCCTGCACATGTGTTTATAAATAAGCTGAGACATAAACTCTTCCTTTGGAACATATTTTGAAGCAGAGATGTGTGTTCATAGAGAGTATTATGTGTATTACTTAAATGTTTCTCTTTTCAAAACAGCTGGTTTCCTGTTTGTAATTTTGAACCTGTATAATTTTCATCATGATTTTCTTCTCCTCTGAACTGAAAGACCATCTAATAAATGAAGATACTTTGTATTCATTTTTATTAAGTGCTTTTCTCTGTCTGCCTTAGTACATGTATAGCAAAGTATCAAGAATAATTTACTAAAGATAATTAAGCACAAGCCTTGAGTGAATTTCTTCTGCCACAAAGACTTAAATGAAATCGTTGAGTCAGCATGGTTTGGATTAAAAAAAAAATCTTTGACATAAGGCATAGGAGATGTATATTTACTAAATACTTTTACTGTGTGGCAGGCACTGTGCTTAGAACTCAGCATAACATTATCTCATTTGGTTCCAACAACCCAGTGAGGTAGTTTCTATTATAGTGTTTTTATTTTGTACACAAGGAAACCAAAGCATTTAAAATCACTATGCAATACTTCCATTGATCAACACTTCCACTACACAGCAAAGGTCTACTTTCCTGGAGGTTCCAGTGACATCTCTGGTACATTCTTCCTTTAAGCCCTCACTGTTAGCCTCTAGGGTTCTAATCCAAAACCAATGCCATGTGTTTCAGATTTTGTTACAACAGTACCATACTTCCAGCAGCTAAGTTTGTTCTGGTTATCTTCGTTACATTAAAAAATCATACCAACCTTAGTGGTGTAAACCCACAACAATTTTATTATGCTCATAGATTTGGTGGATGAAGAATTTGGGGAGGGTACAGCAGGGATGGCTCTTCTCTGCTCCATTATGTCTTGGATCTTTGCTGATAAGACTTGAATGGCTGAGAGCTGGAGGATTGTCTTCTACGATGCTTTCTTTGCTTACGTGTCTGATACCTGAGCTGGGATCATTTAAAGGCTGGCTTAAGTGGTACTGTTGATTGGAGTACCTTTATATGACCTCTCTATGTGGCTTGGGCTTCTTCAGCATTGTGCTGGGTTCTAGGAGGGAGGGTCCTTCAAGGAGGCCTCTAGAGAGCAAGCATTACAGGAGCAAGGATCAAGCACAGGTTGTATGACGCTTCTTACCTAGCCTCAGAAGTCACAGTATTGCTTCCACCGAACTCTGTTGGTTGAATCAGTCACAAGCCTGCCCACATTCAAGGGAAGGGGACATAGAATACACCTCTTGATGGGAAGAGTATCAAAAGATTTGGGGTTCATGTTTTAAAATCACCCCAGGGATGGTAAAATTCTGGGGGGTAATACAGTCTGGGTTTGTGGTCCAGCAGCTTTCTTCCAACACCCCAGACCCTGACTCCCACCCATGCCTCATCCAGGAGTTTCTCCTTCCAGGGCTAACTGCAGGTTTCAAGATATTATGTATTTTATTAAGGATGAGAGCATTTCTATCCAAAGGTGGTATTATTATTATTATTATTATTATTATTATTATTATTATTATTGCCTTCCTTTTGCTAATGGTCTTCTCCTACTTATTTTTCTCATCTTCCTCCCTTTCTTCTTCTTCCTCCTTCTTCTTTGTCTTTCTTTTCCTCCTCTTCCTCTACTTCAGTGGTGCCCAACCTTTTTGGCACCAGGCACTGGTTTTGTGGAAGACAATTTCTCCACAGACTGGAGGGGGGGGATGGTTTTGGGATGATTCAAGCGCATTACATTTATTGTGCACTTTATTTCTATTATTATTACATTGTAATATATAATGAAATAATTATACAACTCACCATAATGCAGAATCAGTGGGAGCCCTGAGCTTGTTTTCACTTGCCACTCACTGATAGGGTTTTGATATGAGTCTGCAAGCAATTGATTTATTATGGTCTCTGTACAGTCAAACCTCTCTGCTAATGATAATCTGTATTTGCAGCCGCTCCCCTCAGATCCACCTAGATCATCAGGCATTAGATTCTCGTGCAGAGCGCACAACCTAGATCCCTCGCATGCACAGTTCACAGTAGGGTTCTGGTACCATTCTGTGGCCTGGGGGTTGGGGAACCCTGCTCTACTTCTCTTCCTCTTTCCTTCTCCACTTCTCTTCCTCTTTCCTTCTCCCTCATCATCTTCTTCATCATAAAGCAGTATATTCTGGGCCTCCCTTAGTATCTGTTTTCATTTTTTGCTGTTGTTGTTCAGTGGTTGTTAGCTCTAAAGACATCTGAAATCTATAACATATCTCAAGCTGTAAAATCTGAAAAGAGGACAAGAACACAATGGAGAAATAAACAGGATAAAAAGCTAGAATGAATGTCAGAGAGCATTTTCAACCTGCAAGTGCACTGTATCAGTAAGGAGTAAAGTTGAAGGAAATGCTTATAAAACAATATATAGTTTGTTGTTTTAACTTCCAGGGAGATAAAGTATGAGAAGCTAGTTGGACTCCCCAATTCCCCAAGGGTAGCTGGTACATGGTATTTCTGGTACAAATGAGAGAAGGAAACTGCCAACCTCATACAGATCTTCTTATCCTGTCAGTGCAAATCAATTAAAATGTGAATGGTATTGGGGGAGGTGTATTGGCCAGAAGAACCTGTGAGTATTCCATGAGTATAGAAAAGCACAAGTTTATGGCACCCATTTCTTGAGCTCTTAATTGAGCCATTTGTCACTCATGCATGCTAATGGGGAAGTATGGTGACATCAGTACTCAAATATAGTTATTTTAGGGTTATGCTTTGCTTGCTTCATATTGTTTGAGGCCATACCAATTTATATTGTAAGAAATAAAGTAGGATCCATCTAGATAACAGGTAAATAATCAGTAATCAGCTTAATATTTAAAACTTTAAGCTGATAATCCACTAAGTGGACAGTGCCTTTGCAAAAGAGAGGAAAAATTTTTAAATTTGGAAATTAACTGAGTCAGGATGGCACATGTGAAGTTGAACAGGAATTTTAAAATAGCATTTTTCAATAACTCAAATAGCTTGTCTCACAGAAGTCCACAATAATTTAAAATGTCAATGCAAACTTAACTGCCTTGAGATTCTTCTGCCATGCACTCCCATTAACACCTATACCTGCCCTAGTCTAATGCTTTAAACATTAATGTAATTGTTTATATTGTCTACTTCCCTTGTTAGACTGGAAGCTCCTTGGGGAACCTTAGGAGTACCTTGTTTACTTCTGTATCCTCAGTACCTATACATGTCTTGTAAATAAATAAACTAAACACCAGAGCTTGAGAATTCTGTCCTTCACCTAATCAGTGATGCTCCAAGGTACTGAGGATTCCTTATTTTTGCAGTTCGCTAAGCCTTACTTTATGCTCTAGAAAGCTTTGTATATCCCTCTGTTAGCATTTATATCATTCTGTTGGAATTATTTGTTTACTTACCTGTGTATGACAATAGACTGGGAGCTCCTGGTGGGCAAAATTCATCATGAATCCGCTGGGTCTGGCATCATGCTTGGAATTCAGCATTTATTTGTGGAATTGCTAAATGAATGAATGATTTTCTGTTTTTCTTCTAAACAATAGACATCATACCTCCTAAGATCTTTTTTTTTTACTCTAAATAGTTTAAGAGACTGCATGAGTGCAATGTATCGTAATAAAATAACCAATTTAGCTTGTTAAACATCCCTTTGCATTATTTTCATTTACTATTCATTTAAAACCTTTTATTTTATATGAAAATAAATGAGATTAAGATATTCAGCAAGGGCTTCCCTGGTGGTGCAGTGGTTGAGAGTCCACCTGCCGATTCAGGGGACACGGGTTCGTGCCCCGGTCCGGGAGGATCCCACATGCCGCAGAGCGGCTAGGCCCATGAGCCATGGCCGCTGAGCCTGCGCGTCCGGAACAGGAGAGGCCACAGCAGTGAGAGGCCCACGTACCACAAAAAAAAAAAAAAAAAAAAAAAAAAAAAAGGAAAAAGAGATTCAGCAAATAGTAGTAGTTATAGTAATAGTAGTAGCAGTAGTACTAGAAATATTTTTAGACATTTATAAAACATTTCAAGCTAGATGATGCAATTTTATACTAAATTAGATTACTGTTATTAAAACTGTCCATGTTTAGCTTCTTGATGACTAACATCCAACTGCAACCATTAGAAAAATTGTCTTAAATACTGAAAAAGTATTTCTTCCTTTTGAAAATTTCACTGCACGTTTTCACAGGAAAGATTATAATCATTTCTATTTTTTGAGTGTTATGTGCTTTACACCATCCTATGTCATGCCACGCCACCCTTATCATAATTTTATTAGGTGGGAATCATTGTACTTATTTTATAGGTGAGAAACTGAGGCTGAAAGAGAAAAATTCATTTGTTTGAGGTCAGCAGCTAATGATTAGCAGAGCTAGAGTTCAAACCTGGGTCTGTCAGATCCCAAACCTGTTGTCTTAAGCAATATGTGTCTTTTCCAAGATTTCAGGCTGGAATTTTGTCCCAGTAAATTGAATATAAATGTAAATAATCTTATAAAATTAATAGCTACTATATTAGAAAACTCATAATGCTAAGGATATTCATAGGTAATTTTCTACTTTTTTTTTCTATATATAGGGATAAAAGACCCCAAACCTGTTTTTTTAATAAGACCTTTATTAAGGTATAATTCACATACCATATAATTTACCCCTTTAAAGTGTATAACTCACTGGGTTTTAGTATGGTCGCAGAGTTTTATAACCATCACCACAACCAGTTTTAGAACATTTTTGTCACCCAAAAAGAAACCCTACACCCATTAGCAGTTACTCTCCATTTCCTCCCAAGCCCCCATCCCTAGGCGATCACCCCAAATCTTTTTGAATGTCCTGAAATATTTTAAGATTGTTTACACTTGGAGACACTTATAGAGCTTTAGGAAGCAGCAGTATTCTGATTTTGTACAGCATGTGCATGAGTGTTTTGTAAAGTTTTTTCTTTTCTTTTAAATAGACTATCTTTTAAAGTAGTTTCAGGTTCCCTGCAAAGTTGAACAGAACGTACAGAGATTTCTCATCTTCCCCCTTCCCCCACATATGCACAGACTCCCCACTCTCAACCTCCTGCAGTAGAGTGGTACATGTATGGTAATCGATGAAGCTACACGACATGTTGTCACCCAAAGTCCATAGTTTACATTGGTGTTCACTCCTGGTGTTGTACATTCTATGGGTTTGGACAAATGTATAACACCATATTTATCCACCATTATAGTATCATACAAACTCGTTTCACTGCCCTAAAAATCCTCTGTGTTTCACCTATTTATCCCCAGAATTCATAATGGAAAGGGATTTAGAGATAATTTAGTCCAACCAACCAACTGGGAACGATCTAGTAATTTTCAGTCTCTTCAGCTAGGTTTATTCTTTTTTTTTTTTAATTGAAGTATAGTTGATTTACAATGTTGTGTTACTTTCAGGTGGACAGCAAAGTGATTCAGTTGTGTGTATGTGTGTGTGTGTGTGTGTGTGTGTATATACACATATATATTCTTTTTCAGACTCTTTTCCATTATAGGTTATTATAAAATATTGAATATAGTTCCCTGTGCTATACAGTAGGTCCTTGTTTAGCTGAATTTATTCTTTATTTTCTTATTGACTGTCATAAATATAAGCATTTTCTTCTTTTCTTTTGTAGTTCCCCTCTCCTTAGAACAAATGGTCATGTCCTAATTTACAGTGAGCCAGGCAATAAATTTTAAATTTTAACAAGAAAATAGTATGTCCTTAATTCTTATTTTATCTGTAATTAAAAAAAAACTTTTTATGATAGAAAATTTCAAAAACATACTACAGGGACTTCCCTGGTGGCACAGTGGTTAAGAATCCTCCTGCCAATGCAGGGGACATGGGTTCGAGCCCTGGTCCAGGAACATGCCACATGCCACAGAGCAGCTAAGCCAATGCGCCAGAACTACTGAGCCTGTGTTCTAGAGCCTGCGAGCCACAACTACTGAGCCCATGTGCCACAACTACTGAAGCCTGCGTGCCACAGCTACTGAAGCCTGCATGCCTAGAGCCCATCCTCTGCAACAAGAGAAGCCACCACAGTGAGAAGCCCGCGCACCGAAACGAAGAGTAGCCACCACTCGCCAATAACTAGAGAAAACCACATGCAGCAATGAAGACCCAAAGCAGCGAAAAATAAATATATTAATTAATTAATTTTAAAAATATACTATAATAGAGAGAAACTTTCAAAAATACACAATGGTACGAGCACAACATGTAATATATTGAATCCTCACCTGTTCCCTACTTATCAATACATGGTCAACCTCTTTTCATCTATCCTTCTATGTGTTGCCACCCTCCCCCCAACTGTCTCAGACATCATTCATTTCATCCATACATATTTCAGTATGTATTTTAAAAGATACAGCCTTTCAGAAAAAAAATTAACACAATGCCATTATCATACCTTAAAAATTGCCAGTAATTCCTTAATGTCATCAAATATCTAGACATTGTTCAAATTTCCCTGAACGTATCAACTTTAAAAAAAAAAAAAGCTGTCAGTTTGTTTGACTTGGGATCCAAACAACATCCACCCACTGCATTTTAATCTATGGTTTTAATCTATGGTTTCCTCTCTATTGTTTCCCCTTCTCCCTTGAGTCTTATTTGTTAGAGAAACTGGTCGTTCTTCTTGTTCTTCACATTCAGGATTTGCTCATTGCATCTCCGCGGTATTGTCTAATATATTTTTCTCCTGTAAACTGGTAGTTAGCCTAAAAAACTTGATCTGTTTCGGGTTCATTTTTTTGGCAAGAATATTCCATTGGTGGTATTCTGCATTTTCATTTCAACCGAGTATCTGGTTGCCTCTGTTTTGTGATATTAGTGGCCATTATTTCATTAGGGGTTTGCAAAGTGGTGATATTCTTTTTTTTTTTTTTTGAATATTTATTTATTTATTTTTGCCTGTGTTGGGTCTTAGTTGCAGCACGCAGGATCTTTCATGTGGCATGTGGGCTTCTCTCTAGTTGTGGCATGCAGGCTCATGGGCTCAATAATTGTGGCGCTAGGGCTCTCTAGTTGTGGCACATGGGCTCCATAGCACATGGGCTCTGTAGTTGCGACATGCAGCTTCCTAGTTGTGGTGTGCAGGCTCAGTAGTTGCAGCACGTGGGCTTAGTTGCCATGTGGCATGTGGGCTGTTAGTTCCCCAACCAGGGATCGAACCTGCATCCCCTGCATTGAAAGGTGGATTCTTAACCACTGGACCACCAGGGAAGTCCCAAAGTGGTGATATTCTGATGCCTTTATCTTTCTTCACTTATTAGCTGGAATACTTCCATAAAGAGAAACTTTCTCTTATTGATAACCTGTCATACAGTTCTTATAGGAAAGGCAGATTAAATGCCTGATTTCTTTCCCTTTATCTACCCTTTTTCAGAATAATGAATCAGTTCCCTAGCATGCTCTAAAGGAGACCAATGAGGTTATATTTGGTTAGTATTTTTAGTATCAATATGAACTCGTAGCTTTTTAACCTATTTGATGTGTTTCAATCCATGGCAGTTATTATTCTATTTGATACTCAAACTTGAAAATGACCATAAAATTTAAAAATTGGATCAGTTTAGGGTGATTCTGTTTCAAATGGTTTTCACCCATAGAATTTAATAAATAAAAGAGCTTCCCTGTGTAGCTACACAGGAGTTTTCCAGGAATATATCTAATACATAAAGTGGATTGAACCTGCACAGGGCCTTTATTATGCATACATACTTACATGAATGTGTTTGTGTGTTATCTCTGGGACTATGTATGGTATCCTAAAGAATGATTACATATTCACCTTTATAGAAGAGGTCCAAGTCATCTGCTTTGGGCTAGGATTGTTTCTAAGGTGAGAGCCATTCTGTAGCAGCCCTTCTGGACCTTGAACATGAGCACAGCCTCCTTTGAGTAAGTTCCTTGGCTCTGACCACAGGAGGGGAGCCAGGCTAACACTCAGTGATTTGTCAGGTTTACCTGCATTTTCATAGTATTTCTATAAAAGAAATTAGTCCTAAGTGTCAAATTGCTGATTTTTCCAGTGACTGAAAGGTTTCATGGGGACTTCTGTTGTTATTTACATGTATATGGAGAAAATTGCAATCTGTGAGTAATTTGAGAAATTTCAACAGTTTCAGCAGTAGCGATCTAGAAATTGAATGGGTTTCAAATACAGTGTTCCAGTGCAGTGCTGCATATATAATGTATGTGCAGCATATGCTGAGGTCTTTTTCAAAACATTTACATTAAACCTGTCAGGTATTTATGAATAGCAAAAATTAATTTCCCCTAGTTCTGTCATCAGTTAGAGAAATGGATTTTAGCATAGAAGACTGTCAGTGTTTCCTGCACACCAGAACAGCTCACTTCAATGTCATAGTATTACACCAGGTGGCCTTCTAAGAGTCAGCTTAATGTGATTTCAAATGATAGGGTAGAGAATGTGAGGGAAATTAAAATAGTATCATACTTATGATTTAAAAGCAAGTTAATTACAAGGGCTTGTTAATAAACAAAGAAAAATTCAGGATGTATTATCTGTTATATAGCGTATCAATAACAAGTGTGATGCTTTGAAAACAAAAAAATCTACCACTATGTCACTTTGAGATGACTTTAAAATATTGAATTAAATTGTTGACCAATGTGTTAGTCTACTAATGGCCTTATAGCATTTGAACGAATTTCTGGATATTCATTTTAGCTCTTCAGGCACTTCTAAAAACATTGTTTAACCAAAAAGATTAGCTACATTGTTGGCATCTTATCTCGAAAATCCCTGATGATGCATTTGATGTGAATGATTCTAACAACATTGGACTTTGTCAATGTTCAGTCAAGTCAATACATTTTCTCCAACTGAATACTTTTACGTTTCTTAAAGGGCCAAAACACATGCAATATCACTATTACTTTTAAAGCAAGACACATTTCACTTGATGAATGATTTAGTGTTTTTCATGGTCATAGGTGATGTTCCTCCCCAGTGTTCCTGTATTATATATTAGAGAAAAGGAAAGAGAACAGTATCTAATGTGGTTTTGGGTTTTTGTTTGCATTTTTCAATTTTATGTTATTTATTTTTTTATACAGCAGGTTCTTTTTTTTAAAAAAATTTTTTTATTTTATTTATTTATTTTTGGCCATGTTGGGTCTTCATTGCTGTGCATGGAGTTTCTCTAGTTGTGGCGAGTGGGGGCTACTCTTCATTGAGGTGCACGGGCTTCTCATTGCAGTGGCCTCTCTTGTTGTGGAGCACGGGCTCTAGGTGCACGGGCTTCAGTAGTTGTGGCACGTGGGCTCAGTAGTTGTGGCTCACGGGCTCTAGAGCACAGGCTCAGTAGTTGTGGCACACAGGCTTAGTTGCTCCACGGCATGTGAAATCTTCCTGGACCAGGGCTTGAACCTGTGTCCCCTGCATTGGCAGGCAGATTCTTAACCACTGTGCCACCAAGGAAGCCCGCAGGTTCTTATTAGTCATCCATTTTATACACATCAGTGTATACATGTCAATCCCAATCTCCCAATTCATCACACCACCCGCACCCACCACTGCTTTCCCCCCTGGGTGTCCATATGTTTGTTCTCTACATCTGTGTCTCAATTTCTGCCCTGCAAACCAGTTCATCTGTACCATTTCTCTAGGTTCCACATATATGCATTAATATGCAATATTTGTTTTTCTCTTTCTGATTTACTTCACTCTGTATGACTAGATCATCCACGTCTCTACAAATGACCCAATTTCATTCCTTTTTATGGCTGAGTAATATTCCATTGTATATATGAACCACATTTTCTTTATCCATTTGTCTGTTGATGGACATTTAGGTTGCTTCCATGACCTGCCTATTCTAAACAGTGCTGCAACGAACATTGGGGTGCATGGTTCTTTTTGAATTATGTTTTTCTCAGAGTATATGCCCAGTAGTGGGATTTCTGGGTCATATGGTAATTCTATTTTTAGTTTTTTAAGGAACCTCCATACTGTTCTCCACAGTGGCTGTATCAATTTACATTGCCACCAACAGTGCAAGAGGGTTCCCTTTCTCCACACCCTATCCAGCATTTGTTGTTTGTAGATTTTCTGATGATGCCCATTCTAACTGGTGTGAGGTAATACCTCATTGTAGTTTTGATTTGCATTTCTCTAATTATTAGTGATGTTGAGCAGCTTTTCATGTGCCTCTTGGCCCTCTGTATGTCCTCTTTGGGGAAATGTCTATTTAGGTCTTCTGCCCATTTTTGGATTGGGTTGTTTGTTTTTTTAATATTGAGCTGTATGAGCTGTTTATATATTTTGGAGATTAATCCTTTGTCCATTGATTCCTTTGCAAATATTTTCTCCCATTCTGAGGGTTGTCTTTTCGTCTTGTTTGTAGTTTCCTTTGCTGTGCAAAAGCTTTTAAGTTTCATTGGGTCCCATTTGTTTATTTTTGTTTTTATTTCCATTACGCTAGGAGGTGGATCAAAAAAGATCTTGCTGTGATTTATGTCAAAGAGTGTTCTCCCTATGTTTTCCTCTAAGAGTTTTATAGTATCCAGTCTTACATTTAGGTCTCTAATCCATTTTGAGTTTATTTTTGTGTATGGTGTTAGGGAGTGTTCTAATTTCATTCTTTTACATGGAGCTGTCCAGTGTTCCCAGCACAACTTACTGAAGAGACTGTCTTTTCTCCATTGCATATCCTTGCCTCATTTGTCATAGATTAGTTGACCATAGGTGCGAGGATTTATCTCTGGGCTTTCTATCCTGTTCCATTGATCTATATTTCTGTTTTTGTGCCAGTACCATATTGTCTTGATTACTGTAGCTTTGTAGTATAGTCTGAAGTCAGGGAGTCTGATTCCTCCAACTCTATTTCTTTCCATCAAGTCTGCTTTGGCTGTATAAAAAAATAAATAAAATAAAATTTAAAAATTTTTTTTAAAAAAAGATTGCTTTGGCTATTCGGGGTCTTTTGTGTCTGCATACAAATTTTAAGATTTTTTGTTCTAGTTCTGTAAAAAATGCCATTGGTGGGCTTCCCTGGTGGCGCAGTGGTTGAGAATCCGCCTGCTGATGCAGGGGTCACGGGTTCATGCCCCGGTCCGGGAAGATCCCACATACCGCGGAGCGGCTGGGCCCGTGAGCCATGGCCGCTGAGCCTGCGCGTCCGGAGCCTGTGCTCCTCAACGGGAGAGGCCACGACAGTGAGAGGCCCGCGTATCACAAAAAAAAAAAAAAAAAAAAGCCATTGGTAATTTGATGGGAATTGCATTGAATCTGTAGATTACTTTGGGTAGTATAGTCATTTTCACAATATTGATTCTTCCAGTCCAAGAACATGGTATATTTCTCCATCTGTTGGTATCATCGTTAATTTCTTTCAACAGTGTCTTATAGTTTTCTGCATATAGGTCGTTTGTCTCCCAGGTAGGTTTATTCCTAGGTATTTTATTCTTCTTGTTGCAATGGTAAATGGGAGTGTTTCCTTAATTTCTCTTTCAGATTTTTCATCATTAGTGTATAGGAATGCAAGAGATTTCTGTGCATTAATTTTCAATCCTGCAACTTTACCAAATTCATTGATTAGTTTTGTAGTTTTCTGGTGGCATCTTTAGGATTCTCTATGTATAGTATTATGTCATCTGCAAGCAGTGACAGTTTACTTCTTCTTTTCCAATTTGTATTCCTTTTGTTTCTTTTTCTTCTCTGATTGCCATGGCTAGGACTTCCAAAACTATGTTGAATAATAGTGGTGAGAGTGGACATTCTTGTCTTGTTCCTGATCTTAGAGGAAATGCTTTCAGTTTTTCCCCATTGAGAATGATGTTTGCTGTGGGTTTGTCATATATGGCCTTTATTATATTGAGGTAGGTTCCCTCTATGCCCACTTTTTGGAGAGTTTTTATCATAAATGGGTGTTGAATTTTGTCAAAAGCTTTTTCTCCATCTATCGAGATGATCATATGGTTTTTATTCTTCAGTTTGTTAATATGGTGTATCACATTGATTGACTTGCATATATTGAAGAATCCTTGCATCCCTGGGATAAATCCCACTTGATCATGGTGTATGATCCTTTTAATGTGTTGTTGGATTCTGTCTCCTAGTATTTTGTTGAGGATTTTTGCATCTATATTCATCAGTGATATTGGTCTGTAATTTTCTTTTATTGTGACATCTTTGTCTGGTTTTGGTATCAGGGTGATGGTGGCCTCATAGAATGAGTTTGGGAGTGCTCCTTCCTCTGCAATTTTTTGGAGGAGTTTGAGAAGGATGCGTGTTAGCTCTTCTCTAAATGTTTCATAGAATTCACCTGTGAAGCCATCTGGTCCTGGACTTTTGTTTGCTGGAAGATTTTTAATCACAGTTTCAGTTTCATTACTTGTGATTTGTCTGTTCATATTTTCTATTTCTTCCTGGTTCAGTCTTGGAAGTTTATACCTTTCCAAGAATTTGTCCATTTCTTCCAGGTTGTCCATTTTATTGGCATAGAGTTACTTGTAGTAGTCTCCTTGGATGCTTTGTATTTCTGCAGTGTCTGTTGTAACTTTTTCTTTTTCATTTCTAATTTTATTGATTTGAGTCCTCTCCCTCTTTTTCTTGATGAGTCTGGCTAATGGTTTATCAATTTTGTTTATCTTCTCCAAGAACCAGCTTTTAGTTTATTGATCTTTGCTATTGTTTTCTTTGTTTCTATTTCATTTATTTCTGCTCTGATCTTTATGATTTCTTTCCTTCTGGTAACTTTGGGTTTTGTTTGTTCTTCTTTCTGTAGTTCCTTTAGGTGTAAGGTTAGATTGTTTATTTGAAATTTTTCTTGTTTCTTGAAGTAGGTTTGTATAGCAATAAACTTCCCTCTTAGAACTGCTTTTGCTGCATCCCATAGTTTTTGGATCATCGTGTTTTCATTATCATTGGTCTCTAGGTATTTTTTGATTTCCTCTTTGATTTCTTCAGTGATCTCTTGGTTATTTAGTAACGTATTATTCAGCCTCCATGTGTTTGTGTTCTTTACGTTTTTTTCCCTTTAATTGATTTCTAATCTCATAGCTTTGTGGTCAGAAAAGATGCTTCATATGATTTCAGTTTTCTTAAATTTACTGAGGCTTGATTTGTGACCCAAGATGTGATGTATCGTGGAGGATGTTACATGTGCACTTGAGAAGAAAGTGTAATCTTCTCTTTTTGGATGGAACGTCCTATAAATATCAATTAAATCTATCTGGTCTGTTGTGTCATTTAAAGCTTGTGTTTCCTTATCAATTTTCTGTTTGGATGATCTCTTCATTGGTGTGAGTGAGGTGTTTAAGTCCCCACTCTTATTGTGTTACTGTCAATTTCCTCTTTTAGAGCTGTTAGCAGTTGCCTTATGTATTGAAGTGCTCCTATGTTAGGTGCATATATATTTATAATTGTTATATCTTCTTCTTGGATTGATCCCTTGATCATTATGTAGTGTCCTTCCGTCTCTTGTAAGTAACATTCTTTATTTTAAAGTCTATTTTATCTGATATGAGCATTGCTACTCCAGCTTTCTTATGATTCCCATTTGCATGGAATATCATTTTCCATCCCCTCACTTTCAGTCTGTATGTGTCCCTAGATCTGAAGTGGGTCTCTTGTAGACAGCATATATATGGGTTTTGTCTTTGTATCTATTCAGCAAGCCTGTGTCTTTCAGTTGGAGCATTTCATTCATTCACGTTTAAGGTAATTATCAATATGTATGTTCCTATGACCATTTTCTTAATTATTTGGGGTTTGTTTTTGTAGGTCCTTTTCTTCTCTTGTGTTTCCCACTTAGAGAAGTTCCTTTAGCATTTGTTGTAGAGCTGGTTTGGTGGTGCTGAATTCTCTTAGTTTTTGCTTCTGATGTGTTTTAAGAAATCATTTTAATTCTTATTTTAAAAATCTTTCTGAAATTTTAATGTGTAGAAAGTATTTGTTAACCTCTGACAATGACACAATATTTCCAGGTCTAGGTTCTTTTTAAAAATTATTGTTAATAGTTTTATAGTGTGATGGCCTTAGAACAAGAGATGACAAAGGCATTCCCTATTGTGCATATGAACTTGTTGGGGGCCTGATACGTATATATATATGCATATATAATATGTTATAATTTATGAAACTATAAATCTTAATATATGTTATATATAATATATGTTCTTTATACTAATATATATTAGTATAAAGAACAGAGACTGATTTTTTTTAATTTAGAGCTTATAAAAATCTCATTTTGTAGTCACAAGATAAACTGAAGATCAATTCTTCTTTCTCTGGATTGTACTATTAGGTAGTTAATAAACCTATTCTTGTAAAGATTATTCCAAGGAATTTTAATAGTTTTTGTTCCATTCTGTTTTTACGATTAAGAATTAAACCCCATTCTCAACTGGTCTCCTTTTAACTAGTGGGTCCAATACACCAGGGTTACGTGGAGTTCAAATACTAAAAATATATGGCTCTACTTACACAATATTTTATATTGTTTTCCGTTTAAAAATTGCCTCGTTTAATATACTGTGGTATCATTTGAGACTGCACAACCATGATATAAAGAATTTCTTTGTATAATCCAGCTTTTTTTTTAATTTTTAAAAATTTTTTTAATTTATTTATTTTTGGCTGCGTTGGGTCTTCGTTGCTCTGCGCGGGCTTTCTCTAATTGCAGCGAGTGGGGGCTACTCTTTGTTGTGGTGTGGTAGCTTCTGTTGCAGAGCACGGGCTCTAGGCACATGGGCTTCAGTAGTTGTGGCTTGTAGGCTCTAGAGCTCAGGCTCAGTAGTTGTGGCTCATGGGATTAGTTGCTCTGCAGCATATGGGATCTTCCCCGACCAGGGCTCAAACCCATGTCCCCTGCCTTGGCAGGCAAATTCTTAAGCACTGCGCCAGGGAAGCCCCCAGCTGTTTTAAGGTTCTTTAAGTGTCCTAGTTGACAGCCCACAACTGCTGTGCAGATGTAGTTGACAAAATTTTATTTGAATGAGAAAGACAACTGACATATTCATAGTTTATCAGAGGCGATAGCATTATTAGTCACAGGAGCCAGTGTTTTGGTTCCAGTCATATATCCCTTTTTCTTTTTTCCTTAAACTAGTTTATGGTTATTGTTTTTTAACATCATATATTGATATGTCTATTTAATATAAAATAAATAGTAATACCACAAATCTCCTTGGTATGTATAGGTATCTATTTTATTTGAAGTTTGTCTATATCATGGCAGTTTTGATAAACCTTTAATACCATGAGAATATCCTTGTATTTTCTGTTACATACAGGCTCCCTTTAAGAAAAGTAAGCCAAATATTTTTTAGTACACTGTAAAAGACCATAATTTATGCATTTTGGGGGGTGCTATATCATTATTATAAGGCATCTTCTGCAAGAGTTTAAGCATGAGAAAATAAAAGGCAGGGAAGTATATTTTTAGAGACTATTCAACTAATTTAAAACAAATGTTATGTCATAGTAATTCAGAATTAAAACTCTTGATTCTATTCTTTGTAGTGCTTTCCTGCACTTCTATGTGTAGTATGTATGTATGTACATGCATTTTCTAAATATGGCTTCTTGACGACCAGTTCATTTTTTATCAATATCTTAATCAATTAGTCGCTAAAATATAGTACTTACAGCATAGAGAGAGGCTAGCTATTTGCTTTTGAAGTGTCAATATGTGTTGGAACAATAAGTTGTTTTATTGATCAAAGTTACATTGTACAAATGTCTAAAAAAATCATGATTATTAATATTACCACATATAGATTATGTTGACAGATACACAGGCATATGAATTCGAAAGCAAACTAAACCTGATATGCAGGGAAAGAAAATAGTTAATACAATAGGAACCATGGGTTAGAAGAAATCCAGAAATCTAAAAGTTTGAATATCTGCTTGCGTGCTATATCACTTGGAATACACTTAGACTTGTGCCACAAACATTATTGAGTTCCTACTACGTATCAGGTTCTGTATGTGGTACATGAGATGGATATGACAATTTGCTTGCCCTCATGGAGCTTAAAGTATATTGGAGAAACCTGACATGCAAATAAATGGTGACAAAGCGTAATAGGTATAATAGGATGCATACTTTCTAGTGGGAACACAAAAGGGGGCAAATTTATTTTCCTGTGGGAGCGAGGGAAGGCATCACTATTAAGGCACATCAACTGGGGAGACAGAAAAGAGAAGTGTAGAAGGTGAAAAAAATTATGAGGACTTTGTAAGGTCATGTTTAAGTATCTGACTTTTATCCTGAAAGTAATTGCGTGCTATTGAAGATTTTTTTAGCAGGGTGACAGATCACATTTGTGTGTTAGAAATGCAGTTTTTAAATGGCAGAGTAAAGATGG
The DNA here is from genome assembly GCF_026419965.1 of Kogia breviceps. Classification (NCBI taxonomy): domain Eukaryota; kingdom Metazoa; phylum Chordata; class Mammalia; order Artiodactyla; family Physeteridae; genus Kogia; species Kogia breviceps. Next base: position 67,281,411 of record NC_081320.1, on the reverse strand, counting down.
CAGTATCTACCATCTTTACATTAAAGATAGTAGTTACATCCACCTTTACTCTGAGGGACAAATCCAATAATCTCATTTTTAAAATAAGGGAATGGATGCATAGGCTGATATTAGGAGTTTTCCTGAGAATTTTTGGCATGAAGTCTTGAGAAGCAGGATGGGGTGAAGCATGTTGTAGGAAGCAGATTTTTGGGAAGGTGGGATTGAGGAAAGAGATACTATATCATGAACAGCCCTGGAGTGCTAACTTCGTTTGGCTCAGGGGAAGGAAGGACTGAGAGAATTTATTCCATCTTATGTCCTATTAGAGATCCTAATAGCCTAATAGCCTGCACCATGGCTCTGGCTCTCCCCAGCTTAAACCTCCCACAAATAGCTGGCCTTGGGGCAATTCACCTTGCTCAACAATGAGTAATAATTTTTTAAAAAAAGAGTAAGCAGGATCAACACAGAAAACAAGGAAAATGAAGGAAAGAAACAGAAAAAAGCAAGTGGTAAACACCAGAGAAGTGTTGAAGTAGAGTAGAGGCAAGAACAATAATTAGTCATGAATTTAAGATATAAATAAATAAAAATAAGCAAAAAAGAAAGACAGAAGAAGGGAAGAAGGAAGGGAGGGAGAGAGGGAGGAAGGAAGGATGGATGGAAGGAAGGAAGGAAGGGAGGGAACAAAACCAAAAAAACTTAATGAAGTATTTGCTTCTATAAAATAAGACCAGGATTAGAGAAATAAGAAATCAGAGCAGATATAATGATTCAACTGAGGAAAAAGAAACATGACTTGTAAAAAGCTCAGAAAAGAGGAAGAAGAAATAAAAACTATTACAAAAATGAAAGACATATAGTTCATTGTCTGTGGAATGATCATATACTTTATCATCCAAACTTGAACACCTACCAGGGAGGAAGGGTGGTGGGGGGGGATAGACTGGGGGTTTGGGATTGACATGTACACACTGCTGTATTTAAAATAGATAACCGGGCTTCCCTGGTGGCACAGTGGTTGAGAGTCCGCCTGCCGATGCAGGGGACACAGGTTCAATGACCCAGTCCAGGAAGATCCCACATGCCGTGGAGCCGCTGGGCCCGTGAGCCATAGCCACTGAGCCTGCGCGTCTGGAGCCTGTGCTCCGCAACGGGAGAGGCCACAACAGTGAGAGGCCAACCTACCACAAAAAATAATAATAATAAAATAGATAACCAACAAGGACCTACTGTAAAAAAAATTAATTGAAAAAAAAACACTTTGGGGCCCCATTAATAACATGCCAGGACCACAGGCATAAATCAGGATGTCCTGGGCAAAGCAGGACTTATGATTACTCTTTATTCTGCCATCTTAGAGTTTCTATGAATATTTTCTTCTCTTACTGATAACTTGTTTTCAGAGAGACTTCACATGGGTGATTGATTCTGTCTGTGGTACATCTATTCTCTTGTGTTCTCGTTTGCATCCTTTTCTTTCCTTTTATTTTTTATTTTACACTAAGGAGACCAGCGTATTCATTGTATTCTGATGGCTTTCCTTTCCGAAGGGATAGATTGGTTTCTCCTTCAAAGTTATCTTCTAACTGACCCTGAGTCTCTCACTGGGAAATGATCATTGTGATACCCTCCGCAGGGAAGAACTATGTTGCCCATGTTTTTACACACACACATGTCCCCCACACGTACACATACACGAATTCTATATTTATACAACACACACTTTAACAGTTTTTTAGCTTCAAACTTACAGAAAAATCTCATACCCTTTACTTGAACTCCTGTATCCTTTACTTGGAAATACCAATTATTTATATTTTGCCCTGTTCACTTTAACATTCTGTCTTTCTTTGTATATTTACATATAATCTTTATATAAATAAATATATATGTAATACCTCTATATATAGCTTATCTTTTAATATCTAATATCTACCTATCTATTTATCTTTATATATCATCTATCTAACTTGTGAGCAAATTGCAGACTTAGTATCCCTTTACCCTTAAGTACTTCACTGTGAATTTTCTAAGGAGAAGAATATTCTCCTACATAACCATAGTACAGTTACCAAGATCAGGAAATTTAACATTGATACAAAACTATTATCTAACCCATAATCCATACTTGATTTCATCAGTTATCTCAATGATTTTCTTTTAGCTATTTTTCCTACACAGTATACAATTCATGATCATGCATTTACTTGTCATGTCTATTTAGTCTCCTTTAATCCAGAACAGTTCCTCAGCCTTTCCTTATCTCATTTGACCTTGACATTTTTGAACAGTAATAAAAGGCCATTTATTTTGTTGAATGTCCTTTAATCTGTTTCCTTAGGATCAAATTCAGGTTATGACTTTTGGCAGGCATATCACAGAAGTGATGATGTCTATCAGGGCATCATATTGGTTTGTCCTGTTACCGGTGATGTTGACTCTGATCATTGTATAAGGTGACATCTTCCATGTTTTTGACTGTGCAGTTGCTATTTTTCTTTCATAATTAATGGGTAATTGTGGAGAGATACTTTGAGACTATTTGAAAATATTGTTCCCCATCAAACTTGCACCCATTAATTTTAGCATACATTGGTGAATCATGTCTGAATAAGTTACTATCCAAAACATTCCTTCTACATTTATTGGTTGACATTATGTATATATGCATGTATGTATGTATGTATGTATGTATATATGTATGTATGTATATATGCATGCATTTTAGTATGGACTCAATGGATTCTTATCTTATTCAATGGATTAAAATCTTTTGCTTTCATTATTTATTCTGATGCTCAAATTGTCCCAGTCAGATTTGGTCAGTGGGAGCCCCTTCAAGCTGGGACGTAAGCCGCTTTGTCGTTTGGGCATGGCCCTATCACTTTTAGTACACTTTTTAACTTTCTGATACAACAAGGTATTTTAGGCTCATTTTATGCTTTCCCTGCCCAAGTCATGGAATCAACCAGTCCTCTAAAGAACACTGGGGTTTTTTAGTGGAAAATGTTATTTAGAAACCCAGATATGGGTTCTAGGTGTGCTTATTGTTCCTGGGATGTTAATGCTTTTAGGCCCTCGTGGGGACAAAGCTAAAAAAAAAAATTCATATTTATATATATCAACTCATACTGATGTCTGCATCCCATTCCAACACCACCATGCTCATTACTGCTTTTTCCCTTTCCATATTTGTAACTTTCTCCTTTATCATTGAAAAACTCAACTCTCAGTATCCTCGATATATTTATTCATTTGCTGAATCCTAGAGTATATAGAAAATAGTTTGAGCATTGCTCACCCATAAACACTGCAAAAACCAAATCTATTTACTAGAGTTCAATATTTGTTTATAGTTCTTTTTGTCTTTAGACTGAGGTATGAAGTCAAAATAATTGTGTTCAAAAATTAGTCCCTCCATTACCACCCCCACAACTGCCACCATCTTCAGTGTAGTTATTTAGTTGAAATACGGTTAATGTTCACTTGTTTTTATTTGTGTTGCATTTTAAGGTTTTCCCCTCATCCGTGTTGGTTTTGTGGTATTTTTTTTAATGCATAAAGTATTACCACAGATACAGAAGTTGAATATTTACAAAAAGGAATACTCAAAAGTATCATTCTGCTCCCTGCCCTCCACCACTCTTCCACTCCATCCCCACACACCTCCTCTAGGTAATTTATCTCCTTAGTCTCTGATTTATCCTTTCTATATTTCTTTTTCCAAAAAAAAGGTATATTTATTTTCTTATTTTATCTTCTTTCTTACGTAAGAGATACCTTTCTATATATACTACTGAACTTTGCTTTTTTCACTCAGCAATATATCCTAGAAATCACTGTATCAGTTCATACAGATCATCCTCATTCTTTTTTTTTAAAGAAGATGTTGGGGGTAAGAGTTTTATTAATTTTATTTATTTATTTTTGCTGTGTTGGGTCTTCGTTTCTGTGCGAGGGCTTTCTCTAGTTGTGGCAAGTGGGGACCACTCTTCATCGCGGTGCACGGGCCTCTCACTATCATGGCCTCTCTTGTTGCGGAGCACAGGCTCCAGATGCACAGGCTCAGTAGCTGTGGCTCACAGGCCTAGTTGCTCCGCGGCATGTGGGATCTTCCCAGGCCAGGGCTCGAACCTGTGTCCCCTGCATTAGCAGGCAGATTCTCAACCACTGCGCCACCACGGAAGTCCCCATTCTTTTTTTATAGCTACGTATTACTCCATCGCGTTGATATATCATGGTTTATTTAACCACTCTATTGTGTATAGACATTTAGATTGTTTCAAATATTTTGAACTTAACAAAAAATGCTGCAGTAAATAACCTTGTGCATATGTATTTTTGCATCATTCAGATATTTCTTTAGGGTGAATTCTGAGAAGTAGGACAACTGGGTGAAAAACTAAATACAAATGTAGTTTTATTATGTATTGCCAAATTCCCTTCTATAAGGGTTGGTCCAGCCTCTATTCCCACCAGCAGTATGTGAGTGCCTGCTTCCCCTCAGCCTTGCCACCACATGTTTGGTCAAGCCTTTTAATTGTTGCCAATCCAATAGGTGAGAGTGCTATCTCAGTGTAGTTTTAATTTGTATTTATTTTATTATGAGTTAAGTTGAATTTCATATGTTTAAGAGATATCTATCAAATATAAATGTGATTTTAGATCTTTCCTTCCCTCAATTTTTAAGAATCTTTTAACCTTGATATATGTTTCTACCAATTGATTTTGCTTATAGTGTTTGTGAGTTGTTGTTTTTTTGCCATGCAAAAGTTTAATTTTCATCAACTTTTATGCAGTCAGATTTACAAATTTTTTTTGTATTATATCTGGATTTTGAGTCATAGTTAGTCTTTCCCTACTATCGGATTATAGAGGAATTTACCCATGTTTTCTTATACTACTTACATGGTATAATTTTTTACATTTAAATCTGATCCATTTGAAGTTTATTCTATGTACGATGCAAAATATGTTTCTAATTTTCTTTTTTCCAAATGACTCTCCAGTTACCCCAGCACTATTTACTAAAAAGTCCACCTTTATCTCAGTGATTTGATGTGTCACCTTTTTTTATATACTAATTTTTATATATACTTGGTCTATTTCTGAACATTTTATTCTATTCCACTGGTTTGTCTATTCATGTGTCATTATCACAATATTTTAGTTATAGAGGCTTTATCTTATGTTTTAATATCTGGTATTAATTACCAGATCATAGTCCCATCTAGTCCCATCTCATAGCTTTTTTTTCCCAATGTTTTCCTCACTAATCTTGCATGTTATTTTTCTATACAAACTTTAGTAACAACTTATCTAGTTTCATAAAAAATTGTTAGCATTTTACGGAGATTGCATTGAATTTATAGATTAACTAGGGAAAACAGACATCTTTATGATGTTGAATCTCTCTGTCCAAGTATAGGGGATGGCTTTCCATTTGTTCAAGTTTACTCTTTGTTTTTTTCAGGAGTATTTTAAAGTTTTCCTCATATAAATTTTGCACATTTCTTGTAAAGTTTATTCATATTTTATCTTTTTTGTTGCTACTAAGAGGGAGTTTTCTCTACCATTATATCCTTGAAATGGTTATTTTATGTGTATTTAAAGGCTATTAATTTCTATATATATTTATATCCTACGTTACTGAATTTTTACTATTTAAACATACATATATATTCGTACTAAGACTGTTGCTTCACAACAGCCTCAGAAAGTAGCCACGTCCTCATCTCTGTGAATATAATCAGCTCAAACCTAAGTTTGTGTGCTTAAATTATTTTTAGATACTGTTCCATAACTTCTTTCAGGTCTTTTGGAGTATACTTATCAAAATGTAAAGTGGTCATTATACAATTCTATATAAGGCCCTCAAAAGTCAGCTAAAAAATCTGGAACAAATACTTATTGAACTGTTGCCATACATAAACACTGTGAGGCACTTGGTTACAGAAAAATAGAAGGAGGAAGATGACTATGAAGACCTCCACTCAACTTGAGAGTCTAACTAAGGAGATAAGATTTTCTGTCTTTTTTTTTTTTTTTTTTTTTGCGGTATGTGGGACTCTCACTGTTGTGGCCTCTCCCGTTGCGGAGCACAGGCTCTGGACGCACAGGCTCAGCGGCCATGGCTCACGGGCCCAGCCGCTCCGCGGCATGTGGGATCTTCCCGGACCGGGGCACGAACCCGCATCCCCTGAATCAGCAGGCAGACTCTCAACCACTGCGCCACCAGGGAAGCCCTCTGTCTCTCTTTATCTCTCTCTCTCTCTCTCTCTCTCTCTCTCTCTCTCTCTCTCTCTCTCTCTCTCTCTCTCTCTCTCTCTCTCTCTCTCTCTCTCTCTCCACATATGTATATAAACTTGGCTGGCAGGTCAAGGCATTACATAGAAGGAACTAAATGAATTACTTGTAAGACAGAGGTCAGAGGAGGAAGTAGGAAGGAGGGGGACTCATGGAAGAAGTAGGACTACTGCCTGGTAAGGCACGGTATTCAGAGAGGCTGTAGTCTCAGGGTAGCAGTTATGGAATGTGTCAGGGTGGGGAAATTTCCCCCTCTATCCCTCTTAAGTTCTTGTGGCTAGACTAATAATGAAATTGACATAAGACAGATTAATAGATGCAGGGAGCACACCTTTCACATGAGAGACTTATTTCCTGCTTTCAGGGTGACAGAGAGGAGGGTCAAGGTGTCCCTCTTGCAGTGGCCATTTCTTAAGTAACTTTGATTCAAAATAATCAATATTTTGGGGTGGCCTGCCCTGAGCCCCAACAAATGCATAAGTCAAGAACCAAATAAAAGGTCAGTCCATCATGGCTTCATCTGGAGAGCTGTGTGTGAGAGTTAAAACTGGAAACCCAGACTAATGGTCAGATGATGGAGACCCTGGTACCAGGTTAGAGAGCTTGGATTCCATTTCCCTTCTTCCTTCATTCCCCACCCTCCTCATTAGCTTTTTTTGTTTGTTTGTTTGTTTGTTTGTTTGTGGTATGCGGGCCTCACTGTTGTGGCCTCTCCCATTGCGGAGCCCAGGCTCCGGACGCTCAGGCCCAGCGGCCACGGCTCACGGGCCCAGCCGCTCCGCGGCATATGGGATCTTCCCAGACCGGGGCACGAACCCGTGTCCCCTGCATCGGCAGGCGGACTCTCAACCACTGCGCCACCAGGGAAGCCCCTCATTAGCTTTTAAAAGCCATATTTCCTTTATTATTATCATAGAGAATGTGGTTTTCAAACCACATAGTTTCTTTGATGCAAATTATCTTTTACTAGTTGGTCAATAGGGGAGTGAAGTAGGAATAGCACATGGAAATTGTGTTGGTTTATGGACGATTTCCCCATTTTTTGATTAGTGTTTTGAAGCCATTAGGAGCAAGTTTTCTCCCAGTTAAAGAGAAAACCTGAGCACTTTATGAAGACCTCATGAGAAAATGTGCAAATCTACAGAGTGCCTTTCTTTAGTGCAAATAGTGGCTCACTTAGTGGCTTTATGAACCTCTATCCCTTACACTGTGATAAGCCCTCTGTGTAGCTGTGAGCACAGAAGAGGCTGCAAAGACATTTCCTCTGTATTAAAACAATGAGTTAATGAAGAATGCTATGCTCTGGATTTTCATACTTCTAATTTTTATAAATTTATTTATTTATTTATATTTGGCTGTGTTGGGTCTTTGTTGCTGTGTGCAGGCTTTCTCTAGTTGCATTGAGCGGGGCTACTCTTCATTGCGGTGTGTGGGCTTCTCATTGCGGTGGCTTACTCTTATTGTGGAGCATGGGCTCTAGGCACGTGGGCTTCAGTAGATGCAGCACGCAAGCTCAGTAGTTGTTGCTCGCAGGCTCTAGAGTGCAGGCTCAGTAGTTGTGGCGCATGGGCTTAGTTGCTCCGTGGCATGTGGGATCTTCCCAGACCAGGGCTTGAACCCGTGTCCCCTGCATTGGCAGGTGGACTCTTAACCACTGCACCACCAGGGAAGTCCCCATACTTCTAATTTTTTTTTCATTTTGTTTTATTTATTTTTTGCTGTGTTGGGTCTTCGTTTCTGTGCGAGGGCTTTCTCTAGTTGTGGCAAGCGGGGGCTACTCTTCATCGCGGTGCGCGGGCCTCTCACTGTCGCGGCCTCTCTCGTTGCGGAGCACAGGGTCCAGACGGGCAGACTCAGCAGTTGTGGCTCACGGGCCCAGCCACTCCGTGGCATGTGGGATCCTCTCAGACCAGGGCTCGAACCCATGTCCCCTGCACTAGCAGGCAGGTTCTCAACCACTGCGCCACCAGGGAAGCCCCATACTTCTAATTTTTAATGCAAATGATCTCTTTAGAATCAAATGCCCTCTAGGACCTATATTTAGGTTTAAAGCTGTAAAGAATTGACTATATGCTAAGTGTAAATATCCTCAGAGGTAAACTATGCTAGTGCTTTTGTTAGGATTGTTATTATTTTCATTTTATTCTCTGGTTAAAAGTTTTAAGTGGTCTGAACCACTTTTCTCATAAGCTGTATTATTATTATTATTGTTGTTTTAAATATTTATTTATGTATTTAGCTGCTCTGGGTCTTAGTTGCAGCACGTGGGAGCTTTAGTTGCAGCATGCGGTATCTAGTTCCCTGACCAGGGATTGAACCCGGGACCCCTGATTGGACCACCGGACCACCAGGGAAGTCCCTGTATTATTTTTTTAGTGCATAATTTTGTAGAATGAAAAGATTTTTCAGGAAAAACAGTTTTTACAAGGCAGCAAATTCTAATCTTTATCAGATATTTACACAACATAGTTGACCTAATGCGATAATCATGTATTTTCTTTCTCTTAAAATAAGAGAACTATGGGTACACTTATGAGTATTCATAGTACTATTTTAGTCTAGAATCTTATCTAATTAACTTTATTTATTGACTTGTTTTAAAATGAAAATCAATGTAGATGAATAATATGAGTTAGCATTTATTTTAATTTCTGTTTAGAGGGTGGTGTATATTGGTCACACCAAATCCAAGGGGCCAAGATAGGCCAAATGAAGTTGATGAAATCCCATAAGTACACCAGACAAAATCTATTAGGCTACTGTTGGAGAAAATAATTTGAAATAGATATGTTTGGGGCAAGGCTTAGTATTTTTAATTTAGTGCCCCTGAAAAGAAGGGTATGAGAAAATAATTTCAATTTTGGTATTACATTAAATATATCCCGTGTTTATTCTTAAACTAGTCAATGAAATTCTCTTCTTATTTAAAATATGGTTTTATGATTACCTGGCCATTGGGAAATTTAGCAATTAACATCAAGGGTTATTTATTCTATTGCTGGTTCAGAAATACCTATTTATACAAATCAAGGGGGATTTTCAGCAGCTTGAGCCTTCTTTTTCTATTTCTTTTTAAGCTGGCAGAGTCAATGGTTAAAGGATGAAAATTCTGAATTGATTGAGTTACAAATGAATACAGTGTTAATTAAGCCAGGCCATTGTCTTTAAAGTGGAGTCAGTACATTGGAAGTCAGATTTCTCTTGCTGTTTAGTCAAACTGCCTAAGGCTGCAATTGCTTCCTTATTAGGTTACTGGCTATGGGGAGATGTCATTGTTTGCTGCTGTAGCTAGGCTTTCTGTTAAAAATCACAGCATGAGGCTTAAACTGCTGCAACCATTATCCAGTGCTAACATGTCACTAAAGGTCTGCTAATAGAACAAGGGGAAAAATATCAATCTTTAATTTTAGAACAGCTGAGTAACCTGTAGCACCTGTTCATTTTCTTTCATCAACCCATTTAAAACAAGACTAGAGTGATCCTTTGATGGGCAGGTGATGAGATCCTAATACCATTTTTTTCTCTTTCTTTTCTTGTCAGAGGAAAATGTAGAATTAAGACTGAAGAAAAGAGAAAATAAACTATAAGTAAATTTCTCTTAAAAATCAGTTAAAAGTAGGATAAGCTGATGTAATCCAATGATGACTATTTTATAGTCATCATTTATAAAAAAATTTTTAAAGGATAGTTCCCTTTACTTTTCTGAAATGCATTTTGTAGATAAAAGCTAATCAATGAGGACGTACTACAGTGGTCCAAAGAGCGCATTTTCTGTAGAGAGCAGAAACTCTTTCAAGCTGTAGATAACAACCAACTTATATTTACCTATTCAGATATAATAAACAGAATTAGAACTTGGCAGCTGCTAGCTTTCCCAGATGGAGCTCAAGGCTCCATCACAATATGGGGCAAAATTAAAGAAGGCTTTGTGGCTTGTGCTTTTGAAGAGGTGAAAGCAAAGTACGGCTTCTGCAAACCTCTAGTATTAGCAATATGAGTTCCAAAACATTTCCAGTGCACAAACTTATGGTTACCAAAGGGGAAAGCTGGGGGGGGGAGGGATAAATTAGGAGTTTGTGATGAACAGATACACACTACTATATATAAAATAGATAACCAACAAGGACCTACTGTATAGCACAGGGAACTATACTCAATATTTTGTAATAACCTATAATGGAAAAGAATCTAAAAAAGAATATATATATATATATATATATATATATATATATATATATATATATAAAACTGAATCACTTTGCTGTAGACCTGAAACTAACACAACATTGTAAATCAACTATATTTCAATAAAAATTTAAAAAATTTTTTCAGTGATGCTAGAACAAGTACTACATACTTAGAAAATAAACACATAATAATAAAGCAATATACACTTTAGTAAACCTTTACAGTCTCAGAGTATATATCCATCTTTTATTTAGCTAAATTGAAAAGTAAATAACTATTAAGAGCCGGTCACTTTACTAGGTATTCAGAACATCAAGATGAGTGATAGTACATGTACCCTGCTCTCTGTAATGAAACTTGCGATCTGTTATTGATCCTTTCTACAAAACCTTTTTGTAGCACTAGTACACATATAGTTCTTGTTTGGTTTGGGGGGGGGGGGATTTTTTTTTTTTTTTTTTTTTTTTTTTTTACAGGTGAAGAAATTGAGATACAGGGAGGTTGTAACTGCCTAAGGTCACAAGATAAATGGCAGAAGGATTAAAAGAATCTAGTATTCTGACTTCTAGTCTAGGGCACTTTTAAAAAACTATATCAAGATAAAGGGACCAGAAGGAGAAGGGAATTATAGAGGCGCAGTTTTAATTGACATCTTGTGGAATAATGCAAGAATGGAGTAACAATATGGGAGCATTAGATTCAAAAATTAATTATAATGATGGAAATCCAGAAGCTAGATATATTTTAAATATCTTCAAAAGGAGATGTCAGTGAAATAATAAATTGAACCTTTTATATAGAGAATTATGTTTGTAACGTTCATTGGCATCTAATCACATTCTTATAGATTTGCCTGTTGAAAACACCTTAGACTGCTAGGACACACACACACATACACACATACATACACACACACATACACACACACACACCCCTACACACACAGCCCACGTACACCTTTGACCAATTTCACATCTGAGATCTGACATTTAGCCCTAAAATCTCCTTAGCCCAAAGCTGCTGTTGTCCTTGTCCCAGGCATTCCAACTTTTAGCATTTTCTTCCGTAGTCACTTGTGTGCTGCATCTGTCCTGAGGTCTACATCAGAGCAGGCTCAGCCTCATTCTGCCACGACCATTTCCATCATCACAAGTACTTGATCTGTTTCACATTTTATGGAATCGATAAATCTCATCCCTAAAGAGTCCAGCAGGCCTTTGATTCCTGACCTGACATTTGCTAATGCTATTCCTGATGACCTGCCACTACGGATCTGCAGCACTGCACTCTGTGTTTGACAACACTCATAATATGAATCAATATTCAGCATTCAGTAAGTGAGCTGGGGAGTCATTTCACTGCTGCAAAAGGCAGCATTGCCCCTGGGCAGCTGTCAGAAATGGGTAGTTATTAATAGCCCTCTCTTTTCACTTAGCATAGTCAGTAGGGGTCAGGCATGAAATGATTTAATCAGTTTATGATATCTGTGACAGAGAGCACTTAAAATGTAATCACAAAATTTAGGTAGAAGTGTCCCTGGGCTGTTGTAATGTTTTTCTCACTTAATTTTCCCTAATGCTGTTACAGTGCAGTGCACACAGAGACTGACCGGACCACGAAATGACACATCACTTGGTGTTAAGTTTCATTTCTCCCTCTGCAAACTTGTCTTTTTCATGGGATTTTTCACTTTAAAATATAGACTGTAAATCCCTAAGGGTAAATGAGGATAAGTCTCTTGGGTTAGCTTGCCTGGCTCTGCAAAATGTGTCTGGTGTTGAGGGGTCTTGTGGGTGGAGAAAAGAGAACCTGATTGGGCAGAAGAGACTCAAGCTCATAAGTCTCTCTCTGGTCCCCAAAGAAAAGGTGAATCACTAGAAATAAGAGAACATTATCCAAGTACAAAAACTTCCACTCCAGTATCAGTCATCTTTATTGGACCTTTAGGCAGCCACTTGGAAATTAGCTCAACAGAAGGAAGAGTAAAAGCTGTCTAGACTGGTTTGGGAGGATAGCACCTCAGTGGGGATTGAACAGGTTGGGAATTCAAGGTTCATGTAAGAAAAACAGGAGAGGTGACACCTATAGTAGGTGAAAGAAGAACCTAAAACTTAAGACTGTGAATGAAATTATAACAAGTTAACAGTACGTGGAACAAGATTGGTACAGTGGTTGGGGTTCAGAAAGAAAGACCCGGGTTTCAGATCCCATCTTTGTACCTAAATTTCCTCATTAGAAATAATATCCGTTTCACAAGGTTACTATGAGAATTAAGAACTTATGTAAAGTATCTGGAACACAGGAGTTGCTCAAGTGATATTACTTCTCCTTCTCTTTTTGCTTATCCATCAAGGCCTAATTTGGTTAACCATAGTGCAGTCAGGGGGATGGTATGGAACTGAAGCTCGGGTAGAAAGGGATCATCACCATAGCCATCCCTGACCCTCCCTCCTGCAGCACTGTCCCCGCCACTGGCATGCTTGGCCATCAGAGGCACATTTGTCACTCTGATTCTGACGGAGAAGTGGGGAAAAGCCTTAGCTCAGGACATTTTTCTACAAATTTAGGGAAATGGAGGAAAGACAAAAGAATAGAAATATGCTGGGTTTAGATTTGTGATTCTAATATTAATTAATGTTTGCCCCCAACTGGGCTTAGTTCTTTCATTCAGCAGATATTTACTTAGCACCCTACTATGTTGGCATAGTTTTATAGAGACAGCCAGCTCCAGGTCCCCTCCTGCCTCATTCCTGACTCTGTTGGATGTCATAGAATGAATGTTGGACAAATACATGCCACTTCTGGTCCCAATCTAGAGTTCTCTTTGAATCCAGAGCTTTGAAATCTCTGCCGTTGTCCAAGACCCCTTTCTCTCTAAGTGTTTTGGTTTGCACTGGTTCTTTCCCTGTTTTTCTAAATAAGGAAGCCATGGTCTCATATGAAACCATGAGCCCTGATAGCAGGTGTCTTCTGTGATAAGAAGAATTCTAAATGCCCTCATGATTCCTGGTCCTTGGTGTACACTCACCTTCTCCCAGGTATCCAGTCAAACACTACTCTATGTATTGCTGTAGAAGGATTTTGCAGTCATAATTAAGGTCCCAAATCAGTTGACCTTAGGCAAGGAGATTGTCTGTGTGGACTTGACCCTTTAAATCTGGATCTAGAGGTCAGGGATGGGAAGTCAGAAATTGGAAGCATGGGAAAGGTTTGCTGACTTAAAGATGGAAGAAACCACATGGCAAGGAGAGTGGGTGGCCTGTAGAGCTGAGAGCAGCCCCTGGGTGACAACCAGCAAGGAGTAGGGGACCTCTGTCCTCTAGTTGCAAGGAACTGAACTTGACCAACAACAAGAATGAGCATGGATTTTTCCCCAGAGCTTCCAGATGAGAAAATGTGGTCATTACCTCAATTTCATCCTGTGATACCCTGAGCAAAGAACCCATCTACACCGTGTTGGACTTCTGACCCACAGAGCTATGAACTGATCAGTGGGTGCTCTTTTAAGGTGCTAAATTTGTGGTAATTTGTCATGCAGTAATTGAAAACTAATACCTCGTTTCTCTTTGGCTCTTGCCTGTTCCACTTTCATTTCCTCCTATGTCAGAAGAAAACATTATCTCTTTTATCTGTGTTCACATCCTATGTTCATTTCAGGGTCATCCATTAAGTTCTTCTTTCTTTTGGAGGAAGATGTTCTCAGTTCACTTGCAGAAAGAGATGGTTTTGATCTTCTAAAGGTAGTGAATGACTAAGGCTTGCTTACTTTAGTTTACCACCTCTGTCCACTTCTTTGGACTCTGTTTGGTGACTAATCACTCAGGCACCCCCCAGGGGAATTCTCTGCAAGAGTACCTTGATTATAGTTATGTAATCCCCCAACACTGAAAATGTGCATTGAGTGGCAAACAAAATTTGCCTCAAGGGAAGAGAAGAATAATCCTTCTCTCACAGCAGGAAGACTCAGTTTTTTTCTGTCAAGCCATCTGCCACAACCTCTTGAACTACTCATGTATTTTAAAAACACTTCTTGCCAGAGGATTATTATCCTTTTGTTTATTGGCTTATCTTAAGAACCCCAAACCCTGAAACCCCACTTAGCCTACATCCTACGTGATGTCCACCAACCACACCCCATCCTGGGCTCTCATATTAGGACAAAATGGATCTTCTTGAACTTCTTGACCTTTGGTCATATATTTTTGTCCCAGACTCAGCTCTGTCATGTTGAAAGTCATGGTGTTACGTAGAGAGCATCTTTACTTCATCCTTTCCCTGTTCAGTGTATAGTTCTTATTAGCTTTAGATTCTAGGATTTTTAAAACATGAAAGATTCATTCTGATCTTCTTGACTTGGCAGAAATGTTAAAAGGAAGGCAGGGAATGGGGAAGAGAGCTGTCAGGAAAAGGAGTGTGTCAGGGGAGTCACATTCATAGAAATGCCTTGCTAAAGAGACAGTGTCGGCACAAAAACATCAGCATATATATTTTTAAGACTGACAACCATTTGAGTGCATTTACATATAAAATGCATATATGAAAACTTCATATGTGGAGATAGTAAATGATTTAAATCAATTATGGAGTGTCTGCTATGAAGTTAACATTAAGCTAGGCTCTTGGGGAGACAATGAACAGGTAGCTTATAGGCTCCTCATCTTTTTTTTCCCCTTCCTGTTTTATTGAGATATAATTGGCATGCAGCACTGTATAAGTTTAAGGTGTACAGCATAATGATTTGACTTACATACATGAAATTACCACTATAAATTTAGTGAACATCCATCATCTCATATAGATACAAAAAAAAGAAAAAAGTATTTTTTCTTGTGATGAGAACACTTAAAATTTACTCTCTTCATAACTTTCGTATATAACATACAGCAGTGTTAATTATATTTGCTATGTTGTACATTACATCCCTAGTACTTATTTATCTTATAACTGGAAGTTTGTATCTGACTGCCTTCCTTCAGTTCCCCCTCAAATCTGATCTCTTCTTCTATGAGTTTGTTTGTTTGTCTGTTTTTGAGGTAAAGCTCTTCATATCTTTTTTTCTACCTCCATGTGGTGAATATGGGAAGAAGTCATTACTCAATAATATCTATTCACTGTCTTCTGAACCAAAGATGCTCTCTGAAAGCTTGTATTGTCTGGATGAGTTGAATTCTGTGGTTCCCTCTTTTCCACTTATCTCCTAATTTGGGATTAAGGCAATGATGTATTACCTCATACTTTGATTAAAGATGCACATGAGGACCATTGCAAGATATAAAGGAAACTGTAGATCTCATACATATATTCTCTGTATATCTTCACAGGGACTACCAAGAATGGGGCTTGGGGCTAAAGTTTTAAACAATCCATAAGTGAATGTCTGTCTACCTAAATTCCTGTACACATCTATGACAACTTGCAAGACAAAGTCAATTGTTTTTAAAGCAGTTTCTTCAGTGTTTTGTTCTGTAAAAAGCGATCTGTTCCACTATTCCATCTACTCCACTCAGCCACACAATTCCATGAGTTCCAGAGTTCAGGGTAGAGTACATAGCAGTAATCTAATCACAAGATTACATAGTACTATTTAATAGGGCAGAAACCCACGTCTGCAGGATCTTCATTCTCTCTCTGAGATTGCTGAGTCAAAGAACTGGATGGGGGCTTCATGTCGTCTGGTGGATGAGCATGCCTTATATAAGGCATGATTGAATTCATAAATGTACTCCAGAAACCTGAGCATGAAGACCTTAAATTCCCACTGTCCAGGTGAGTCTGAGCAGATGGCTTATGTGTAATGTTGGAAGGGTTAGAAGTTCTGAAGGGAACTATGCATGTCGCCCTTTGTATTCCTCTGCCCATTACCGACGGGCCTTGAAGCTCCTTGGAGTTTTATGCATAAGAAAGAAAGATGTCAAATTTGCCTTCTTGAGTAGTTTTTTCAGGGTCACCTGTGATCTGTATTTAATATTCTGTTGCAACAGAGTTCCCAACAAAAAGACGCTGGAACATAGCCAGTCCATTATCATCGAGGCCATGCTTTCTTCAGAACATTCTGGCTGGGCTCTAAACCAAAGAATGCTTTTTAAATGACAGCAGTGGAAAAGATTTGTTGAAATTTTGTGTCACTATAGATGAATTTGTGTGGAAAAATAGAGATCATTATCAGCATGGTCAACTTTGGGACATCACAGTAAAGCACTGTGTTAAGTGCTTTTGCACGTTACTTTGTTTGATCTTCATAACAGCCCTGGGAATCATATGATATTATTCCTATTTTACATGAGAGAAAACTGAGGCCTATAAATGATCTACCTTCGTATAGCTATGAAGAACTTTCCTTAATGATATGTCGTCATTTGTATCAGAACCAGTTTAACTTATGGCAAAGTGCAATATAGGTTTCTAACATATGTTATGGATATATGTTCACAGTGATACACACTGACATTTTGCCTATAGTCATTATTACTTATGAATATTTTAATAAAATTCAGAAGAGAATCTTTTGAAAAAACCTCATTTTATTTCTGGCTTTCTCATTAGCAAGCGTGCAAACTGAGCTAAGTCACTTACCTATCCACGGCTTGCCATTCTTCTATAGAAATGGGAGATTTTACTCGGTGAGCTTTACAGTCCATAACAACTCTAAAATTTTGTACAACTGGGGTCGTTCCACACAAAATACTATAGCAGTGCTCAGAATCAGGTATGAGGTCTGAAACAACTACTCAACTTCGTATTTTCCATTTATCAAGCACTTACTATGTTTCAGGAATCATGCTAAGCAATTTACATACATCACCTTATTTATTTCTCAAAACTGTCCTGCTAATATTATTCCCATTCTATAAATGAGGAAACTGAGACACAGAGAAGCTAAGTAATTTGTCCGAAGTCACACGGTGTATGATGATAGAGTTGACATATGAAAAACAGTCTGTTTGACCGCAGAGCCTGCCTCTTAACCACTGGGCTACTTTGCCTCCCGTTATTCAGCTTTAGGGACAGAATAAGTTATGTAGTTTAAGCAGGACATTTTCCCCTGATGGTCATTAGACAAATCTGTAATAATTTTAGAAGAAAGACATAAATATTTGAAAGGAAGAGAATAGGAGAGTTGGAAAGAAAATAAAAGACCTCTTTTTAGTCTACAGTTTCCTTACCTAGTATAAGGAATATTAATGTGTTATCAGTGTTGGCAATATTAATACTGAACTGAAATTGTTATTATAGCTGTCATAAATCTTCAGCTTTATTTGTGTATATGTGATTGAGGATGATTTTCCATTCTTCATTATTCCTCTGGATAGTATGAGTGTGGACTGCCTGATGTCTTACATCTGTTTCTGTGCATGTTACAGACAGGGCATATTTAGGATGACCGTATAATTTATCATTCTAATAGGGACACTTAGAGGAATGAAAGAGGGTGCTATTAATAACTGTGCTAGAACAACGGCATGGACCAGGACACCAGGCCATATAGTTACCCTGGGCTTATGAGATAGGTTTGTGGTTCTTATTCTGGTTGACAGGCAGAGGTTTTCAGATATTTAGCCTGAAAAATGAAATTCTCTCTTGGACTCATTAAAATTTAGTGACTCTTCATGTCAGACATTTGTTGGGCAACATCCACATGCCAAATTCTACTTGGCATGAGGTAAAATGATGCTTAGCAAAAGAGTTCAAGGTCAGAATACTCCCTATCGCAGAAATTAAGTACCAGACATGTGCTATGATTTAAAGTTTTATGGCACATCAAAATCTTTTGTTGAAAATCTGTAACGTCTTCAGCAAGTAACACATGCTATTCAAGTACCTGTAATTGACCAAGATACAACTGGCACTCTGTTGACTGTTGACCTGGAAGGTCATGTGTAGATAGCACACAACCCTCCCTCATTTTATGCTCTGTTCTCTCATACAAGTGCTGTGATTCTAGGGTAACTATCTATAAATACTACCAAGAAAAGACAAGTTGCCTTTTAACCTCTGTCATATATCATTTTATCCATTAAAAGGACATGGCATCCTTTTGTTCAGGGTATGACACAATTTTTTGTTGTTGTTATAAGTGTGCTCTGAGAATGGTATTTCTTCTCTGTGGTCTACCAGAGTTGGATGGTAAGATATTCAACAGTTGTATCCTTTCTCTCTCTTTTCCAATAAATGATAGCAGTTATTTTCACAGCTTGGATAGAGTTTCTAACTGAAATTTTATAGTAAAATAAAAAGAACAATTTACTAAATGAACATATTTTAATGAGTTTAATTTAAGACATCTGTCTTTCAAAGTAGCTTTTATTTAGTAGCATATCGGTTACCTTTATTGTTTGGTTGGGTATTCTGGTACTGTAAAACACAAAATTTACAAAATAGGTCCTAGGCATTAATATTAAGTGACTTGCAAATAAAGAAGTATGGAGAATCTTGAGAAATTGATACTCGTTTAAGTTTCAGGGAGGTTTGCTTATCCATTGTGACCTTTGTTGCTACTTCATTCATTCATTGAACAAGTATCTACTGATACTCAGTAACAGTTACTGGGATAACCATTAGACATTCAAAGATGAATAAAATATAATTTCTGCCTTCAAGAAACTGTTTCATGGATGAGAGGGAACATTAGGATAGGAAAATCCAATAGTTAGTCAAGCATTATGCTAGAGATATGCACTGGATAATGTAGGAGCACAAAAGTCTTCCTGGTGGTTAAGTAAGTGGAAACTGGACCCAGAACAACAGGGTTTGAATCCCGACTTTGCCACTGTTGGCTATGTAGCCTTAGACAAGTTACTTGACCTTTTTGTGCTTTGTTTTTTCATCTATAAAATGAGGGTAAACATGAGTTAATATTCATAAAGCCCTTGGAACAATGCCTGGTAAGTAGCAAGTGCAGTATTATGGTCTGTTAAATAAGATAAGTAAAACAGAACAAATGAGTAGAAATTAACCAGATGAAGGGAGCTTTGGTTGGAGTGGGAGTAGGGGAGATAGGTAAGTTTGAGCAGAGGAAACTGCATATGTAAAATTACTTGGCAAGAGTAGTCTTGGAATTGCCAAAAAAGTGGAAAGGGTGCAGCAATGAGAGAAGAAACTGGAGAGGTAAGCGTGAACTATATTACACAGTCTTGTATAAAAGCATAGCAGTGATTCACATTTTCTAATGCATATTTTTATGATATTTACATAGAAGATAGATTGGGAAGGGAGTTAGTCCAGAGGCAGGGAGACCATCAGAGGATGTTGACATAGTTCAGATAAAAATCATTGAGACCTTAAACAAAGGGTATTGATAATGGGGACGGAGAGAAAAGGGACTGATTAGAGGACTCTTATGAAAGAGTTATCAGGATTTGGTGACTGTTCAGGATGTGTAGGCTAAGGGATGAAGGGAAATCAGGTGTGACTCCCAGGTCTCTGGCTTGTTTGACAGGTAATGCTGAAGTAGAGGCTATAGGAGATAAGAACAAATTAGGGTAGGGGTGGAATGGGAGGGTGAGTTTCAGTTTAGGTATATTGAGTATTTGGAGTCTGTGGGCCAGTTAGAAGAGCTGCCCCAGTAGGTCCTTGGCTGTTTAGGTCTGGGGGTCAAGAGAGAGAGGTCTCAGCTTGGAGAAATGGATTTGGGAGTCTTCTTCAAATATGCATGTGAGTGAAAGCCATGAGAGTGGGTGAGATTACATTAAGAAGAGGAATAAAGAAAGAACTGAATAGAATTTAGGATAGATTTCAGGTGACCACTAATTTGAAGGGTGGATAGTAGCATAAAAACATGGGAAGTAGACTGAAAAGTAATACCCAGAGAGGAGGATAACTGGGAGAAGGTGTTGTCATAGAAACGAAGAGAGGAGAAACTTTGCAGAGGGAAAGAGTGGTCAACCATGTCAAATCCTCCAGAGAGGTTGGGTGGGATGAGGACAGAAAAGTGTCCATTGAATTTAGCAACAAAGAGGTCATTATTGATTTTGGCCAGAGAGGCTTCCAAGGGTAATAAGGAGTGGCAGCCAGATTTCAGTGGGTTGAGGAGTGAATGGGAGGAAAGGAAGTCTGATTTGCCTGTAAAGGAAAATCAAGACATGGGGCAGCAGAAAGGGGAGAGTGCAGGGTTATAGCTGTCTGAGTCGTAAGTGGCATCTTCATTGCAAAGTGAAAAGCTATTAAAAGATAGATGCAAGTTAGGAGGATGTAATATTATTTCAGGGAGAAAATATTCAGAAAATATCCACCCCACCTCACACCCATGAATGCAACAGCATGCAAAAATTTGTCTTCTCTTGCCAATGAGGTTTGCTTCGTCTCTTTTCACTGAGAAAATGCCTTCTTTATTAATTTACCTAGACATAGGATTCATTCATAATTAATGATAATGTGGTTTGCAAGTATTATTTGTCACAGAAATGTCCAGTGGAAATTATAATGGTAATAACTGCCTTTTTTTTTTTTTTGGCATTACTTCAATTGTATTCATAGCTCTGTTAGAGAACAGCATTGAAAGGAAGAATTGTGAATGTTTTCTGTTTTGTTTCTGTTTGCTGGGGTGAGGGGCTGTGTTTAAATGCTAGTGCATTCCCTCATTTGAGGAAATAACATTAACGTGAAATAAATAGGAAGCAATACTGAACCATGTTTAATAAAGCACTTAGGGGCTTCCCTGGTGGCACAGTGGTTGGGAGTCCGCCTGCTGATGCAGGGGACACAGGTTCGTGCCCAGGTCCGGGAAGATCCCACATGCCGCAGAGTGGCTGGGCCTGTGGGCCATGGCTGCTGGGCCTGTGCATCTGTGCTCAGCAACGGGAGAGGCCACAGCAGTGAGAGGCCTGCATACCGCAAAAAAAAAAAAAAAAAAAAAAAAAAAGCACATAATTTTGTGGTTCTGTAAGGTCAATCCTTTTGTGTGTTTGGCCATCCTTTTTTGAAGAAGGGGAATATTAGTAGATGGTCTGGTGATGTTGCTCCGGATCTTGAGCTGACTTGCTGGAATACCTTAAACAAGTTACTTAATTTATTTCCACCTTCCCCCTCTCCCTCTCTCCCTCCCTCTCTCTCTCCCTCTCTTCCTCCCTCCCTCTCTTTCTTCATCCATGTGTAAAATAGAAACAGTAACAATAGTAATAATCTCTTTTAAAAAATTTTTTTGGGAAAAAAAGTTTTTCAAATAATTAAAAGAATGGTTGGTACCATATTTCTGAGTCACTGTCCATTTGCTTGTTACCAGCAGACGATCACTTTACATAGAGAGATGATTTTTTTCAAGGCACTTTTGTTTAAAGGTTTTTCTGTTCCATATTGCTATTGGTCAAATATAAGGGATAGACAAATGTCCCTTTTATTTAATATATAATAACATATTAAGGGAGACTAATAATATATTAAGGGATAGGAGGAAGTTTAAGGATTACATTAGCTGTTGCTCTCTGCTTTATATCAACTTAAGTTGCCCATCGCCACCACGTGTCAGTCAATTTAAAATACCTGTTAGCAGGACCTTGACTGGCATTAAAAGAAAACTCACGTGATGACTTTCTCCTTGAGATGATCAACTGCAGCAGTGTTGTCAGGTTTCTTTAAAAGCTCTTTTGCACTGTCACAGCTTCCTGGGTGCTGGCTAAGTGTAGACCTTGGGATAGGCCGATATACACAAACAGAAGCATCTAGGGAATGCTTTTATCTTCTATTGTAGCCTCAAAGAACGTTTCCTAAGACAAAAGTCCATCTTCAATAGACAGGGTTCAGAAGGACTCATTAATTAATTCTCAGAATCTACAACAGATGATTCTTCAAAGGCTTAAAACCACGAAAGCCATCCAACTTGAGAGCTGTTGGGTTAGAGCACAACCTAGTGATGGCGTTGTTTTAATTAGGACGCAATAATCACAGAATCATGGCATGATCATGTTGGAAGGAATTGAACAGTCATCTATTCTAGCTTCCCCCCATTGCAGGAACCCCTCCTATAAACATCTTGACAGATTTGTGAGCATTTTCACTAGTAGGAAATGCACATGGTTAAACTGTTGCAGACATGAGGAAGTGTTCCCCAGAATGAGCCCAAATACACTTCTCTGTTATAATATACACCCTGTACTGCTCTCTAGAGCCCCACCCTATTTTCATGAGAGTCTTTTAGGCATTTGATGATAACTCTCATGGCTTTTCTATTTCTTCATACTAAGAAATTCTGTTTTGCACAAAATGTATTTTTTTTAACATGGTCTTCATCTTTTCTCCCTCTTCTCTACCAACTCTGTCATCCCTTTAGAAGATGTGTCTTGCACAGGGTCCAGTATAGCGGACTGCTGCATCTGTGCATCTGGACCCTTTATCTACTTAGTGAAGCCTAATTAAGGAGTAGGTGAGAGTCTAGCACAGTGCCTGAAACAGTTGGTTGAATTAGAGTTACAAACTGGTTCATGATAAAGCACTTTATGGATATTGAGAATCATCTTTTTCATTTGAACTGCTAGCAAGCTGAGTATTCTCTAATTTATACCTGGTATTTGATTTATTGTTTTAAGGTAAATAAGCTTCTGTATATTTCTACCTGCTAAATTTTACCTGAATTTGAATTTACTGGTTTCCAACTCATTTTTTAAAAAATTTATTTATTAATTAATTTATTTAATTTTTGGCTGCATTGGGTCTTTGCTGCTGCACACGGGTTTTCTCTAGTTGCTGAGAGCAGGGGCTACTCTTTGTTGCAGCACGCAGGCTCCTCATTGCAGTGGCTTCTTTTGTTGTGGAGCACAGGCTCTAGGTGCACGGGTTTCAGTAGTTGTAGCACACTGGCCTCAGTAGTTGTGGCTTGCAGGCTCTAGAGCACAGGCTCAGCGGTTGTGGCACACGGGCTTAGTTGCTCCATGACACATGGGATCTTCCCGGACCAGGGCTTGAACCCGTGTCCCCTGCATTGGCAGGCGGATTCTTAACCACTGTGCCACCACGGAAGCCCCTCCAGCTAATTTTTATGCCAATCAAAATCAATTCAAATTTTTATTCATCATCCAGATTATTAACTAACCTTCCTATTGGAAGAATAGTCCAAAATTTTGCTCTTGAAGTCTCTTTCCAAGTTGTTGATAAAATTTTTGAATAGGCTAGATCTAAACACACAATTCTGGGAGTTTCTACGAAGACAGGTTGACATCCACCAATTAACTTGGCTGGTTCATAAGAATCTTCCTGAGGCTTAGTTAAATGCCTTCTTAAAATCAGGAGATACTCTGGCATTCTCCTAATGACAGGCTGATTGATCTATCAAATAAGAAAAAAAAAAGAGGATATAGGATGAGTTTGGCATACTTTCATTTATTAATATCTATAGTTTGGGGTGCCCTTTGGCTATAGTATTACCTAATATACCTTTTAAAAGAATCTGAACATAGACTATGTACATTTCCATTCTCCTGGCACCTCCCCTGTTCTTTGGGGTGTCTCAAAGTTCCTAATATTGATTCTGCACATTCGCCCTCAAATTGTTTCAATACCCTGGGATGTAGTTGGTCTCAGATTGCAAACTTGAATTCATGTGAAGTGCCTTCATGCTGTTTTCTTACTATCTTACATCTTAGATGGGGCTTTGAGTCCTTCTTTTTGATTCTTATTCTACCCTTCCCAGAGAGAAAATTAAATCAGAGCAAAAAAGGAATTGATAAGTACTGCCTTCCTCCTGTCTCCCTTTACTATTACATTGCACACCTTGGACACTGGTTCTGTAACATTCTTGTTTATCTTCTTGTTCCAAACAACCTTTTGTAATCTTTATCATCTTTTTCTTTCTTCTTGCAACTTCCGCATTCTGGAATTTAACCTTTCTGGCACCATGTTTTATAGGTTCCCACCAACTTTCCAGCATAAGTCTGGCAAGATGAAGCTCCCCATCACTGCTACATCTAAAAAACTGTCATCTTCATATCTAGATTTAGAAATAGATCATCTTAATTCTCCATCTGACTGGTAATTTATAGTATATATACTCTCATTAGACTGTCATTACTGTTTTCCTTTCTTACTGTTTTCTCTCTTCTTTCCTATTTGTATTAGATTGTTATATAGATGAATATGTTTTTAACATACAACTTAATTGTTAGTCATCTCTATGAATTGATATATAGGTATGTAAGTCAGGGTTCTCCAGAGAAACAGAACCAATAGGAGATATATATAAAATATATATGGAGATTTATTATGAGGAATTTGCTCACATGATTATAGAGGCTTAAAAGTCCCATCATCTGCTGTCTTCAAGCTGGAGACCCGGGAAAACTGGTGGTATAATTCCAGTCCAAGTCTGAAGGCCTTGAGACCCAGGGGAGCTAATGGTGTAAATCCCAGTCCAAGGGCAGGAGCAGACCATGTCACAGCAAAGCAGGCATGCCAGAAGGAAATAAATCCTCCTTTCCTCTTCTTTTTGTTCCATTCAGACCCTTGAGGGATTGGATGATGCCCACCCACAATGGGGAGGGCAGTCTACTTTACTGAGTCCACCCATTCAAATGCTAATCTCATCTAGAAGCACCCTCACAGACACACTGAGAAATAATGTTTGATCTGGGCATCCATGGCCCAGTCAAGTTAACACATAAAATTAATCATCACAATAAGCATTTGACTTTTTTTTTCCCTGTTGTTTTCTCCTGAGATGACCTAGTGACTTCTCCCAATATAATTCTTCGGAGTCATACCTCTAGGCCTTTTTTATTAGTATTCCCATTTTGCATCAGTCAGTTGAGCCATGTACTGCCTTCTTTTCAGGAGGCGAATTATATCCTTTATCAGGAGTTTTCCATTTGCTAGCTTAAGCTATAAGATATACAGGAAGCAATTTACGGAGTCTAGGGCAAGTGGCAACTAAGACATTAATGACAAACCTTAAGATCTGGTCACATGGGCCTCCTTAGTCACCTGTGACAGAGTAAAATAGATCTGATGCTTCTAAATGTACAGGGAAGTGGAATTATCTGGTGCAAGGCCAGGAGGATATGGATTGCTTAGGGAAAGTCTGGGAAATCACCAGACAGTGACCAAGTAGGGAAGTGAGCCCTGGACAGGGCTGGAGAATGTAAGTAGGAGAAAAAACTAAGCCTCCATTTAGGGTAGTGATGGTAGTGATGGTGGTCGTGATGAAGTAGCAGTGGTGGTGGAGTTGCTTTTACAGGTAATGAGCTTGAACAGAATGAAAATACAACATCAAGTTGGTAGGAGGTTTATTGGAATATTCTCCCGAGGGCTTTGTAACTTGCCACATAGCTGCTGACTTTGAGTCAAGATTCCTCTGATGTGTTGAGTTAGTGAGAGGAGCTAACAGCTCCCCATTTCACCCTGTGTTTTGCATCAGAATTTCAGATTCAGAGCAGTTTCCCAATAAACTAGTTCTGCTTTTCTCTGTTTATCTTCCTTTCTCTTCCAATCCATTTGCTTCATGGTACAATTATAATTATTATTACAACAGTAGCACAGTTATTGACAACAATAATAACTAATATATACTTTGTGAGCTTTCGTTTACATGCTAAATACAAGTATTAACTCATTTAATCCTCACAATAGCCCTGTGAGATGGGCATTATTATTTCCATTTCACAGTTGAGGAAAATGAGGCTTAGAGAGGTTGGGAAACTTGCCCAAGATCACACAGCTAGAAACCAGGATTCACATCTGTCTCCAAAGCCATGCATGCTCTTGAAATATAAAATTCCCACCTGCCTAGCCTACTTAAGAGGACCTGCATCCGTCAGTACTGGCGGTGTTGGTGTTGCTGGTGGGATATGAATAAAAATAATAACAAAGTACATTTCACAATATACAAAAATGTTTAAAAATTTTAACAGACATTATACCATTTGATCTAAACAACAATCCTGGGCTGTAACTATTATTATTTCTATTTTACAAAGAGAAAACTAAGGCTGAGATTAAATTAAACCTCACAAAAGTTTGCCTTTACTGAACTTTTAAAATATTTTTTTTCTTATTATAAAAATAATCCTATAACCCTGCTACTTAGAGGTATCTACTCTTTACTCTTTGAGATATATTATCCACAAGTATGTATGAAAATTAATATATTTTTTAAAAAGGATTATACTACAAGCACTGTTTTTCGGTGGTTTTTTTTTTTTTTTTTTTGGCGGTACATGGGCCTTTCACTGTTGTGGCCTCTCCCGTTGCGGAGCACAGGCTCCAGACGCGCAGGCTCAGCGGCCATGGCTCACGGGCTCACGGGCATAACTGCTCCGCGGCATATGGGATCTTCCCAGACGGGGGCACGAACCCGTGTCCCCTGCCTCGGCAGGCGGACTCTCAACCACTGCGCCACCAGGGAAGCCCTACAAGCACTGTTTTATAATCTAACTTTTTTAAACTTCAAAATATACTATAGCCATTTTGATGTTATTAAATATTCTTCTACAATATTATTTTAATAGTTGTATTGTTTTTCATTTTGTGACTATTACCTTTGTGTTCCTGATACTGTCTCATAAGGGAAACATAGTGAAGATAATTATTTAAAGGGAGAGTATAGAATCAATAGTTACACATTATTAATACAGTTGATGTTCAAAGCACATTAGTTGATTAAACTTTCTTCGGAGTGTAAAGGCCTACATTCTGAGTATTTATCAAGCCGATAAATATTGTACTTTAACTTTTTGCTGGGCCTTGTGGTATTATTACCTCTATGCAAGTATCCACCATTAGCTATAAGTGAATCTTGTGTGTTGTACTGATTTTTTTCTACTAGGTTGTAGATTCTCATCTTTGTATCTCTTGCATTTCCTAGCATAGTTCTGGTCAAGAGGCCCCTTCCAAATCGTTTAAATTTAATTTACATTCACTTAATATATGGCAGACATGGCTTAATGGCAATGCCGTCAAACATTTGTTAATCCATAAATTGGATCTGAAAAAGAAGTAAAAATTAAGAAAAATAAGTGTGAATAGTCAGGCAAATGTGGTATCTTAGAAAGAACACTGGACTGGAGCACGAAGATTTAGCTGTAAAACTTTGTCACTACCTTGCTGAGAGAACTTGAGAAAGTCACTTTGACTTCTCTGGGTCTCTATCTTCCCTTCTTGAAAATGAAACTATTACATGAGATAATTGTTTCCAGAACTGATATGTGAGGATTGTATAATTTAATATTGCCTGAATTTATACTTAAAAAAAAAAAACCCCTCAGGAACAAATTCTAAAGCAGTTCTGAAGTTTGTTCATAGGAGTCACCCGGGGAGCTTAAAAAGCAAACAAACAAACAAAAAACCTGATGCCTAGATCTCACTCCAGAGAATCTAATTTAAGTGAGATGGAATATGGCTTGGGTTTGGAATTTTTAAAAAACTCTCCAGGTAATACTATGTTCAGCCAAAACTACTGTTTTAAAAGATCTCCCCACTGTCTTGTTAACAAGCGATCAAGTCCTAGTCATGCCACAGGTATTACTATTTTGACCCTGAAAATAAATAGGAAGGCTGAATTTTCAAAAGTTGATAATGCTATTTCCGCTCTTTTCACAAAGAGGTAGTTTGCCATACAATATTGTGTTGTCATACCACAACATGTGTTTGTGTGTGAGTGCATGAGTGGGTATATATAGCCCATAAATCTGTTGGGTAAATTAGATGGGACTAAAAAGGAATTGAGGATTACAAATCATCTCTACCGGCTGTTGAATATTTCATGTCAATTAAACATTTGCAAAAACCAAGTATAGTATTATGATCCACTTGTAACCATTACGAGACTGGCACATCTCCATACAGCAATAGCCATTGCTGAGGCTACTGTACTACTCTGGCATGAATCATAATAAATTAAGGTCCCCCTGGCCATAATGAATAGTAGTGTAATTTTGTAGTTATTCTCCTAGCATGATGAAGCAACCAGGAAAGTTGAGTTTCTAGATAAATCTTGACATATGGGTCTTATTCCTCAAGAAAAAGAGCTCTTGTTGCTCTGGCTTTGTTCCAGAATTCTGCAGAAATCCACATTGTAGCTTATTGTTGCATTACAAAAAGGTACCACAAGTTTTTTTGGGTTTTTTTTTATGAAGAAGAACAAATTGCTAAGTTCAATTAGTCCTTTGGGGCAGAATTTGGAATTTCTTTTCAATCTGTCTGCTGGATCCTATGTGAGCTATTGTTTGACTCACACAGGGGCAGTCCTAAAGGCCTATGAACCACAAGGCCACTGTAAGGGCTTCTAGTTGATGGTGGAAGGATCAGGCAACCTCTTCCCCACAACAGTGAAATATGTTAACATAATTTTTTTTTAAATCAGCCATAGGAAAGGAGTTAAGAAGTTGTGGCAGGGGCTTCCCTGGTGGCGCAGTGGTTGAGAATCCGCCTGCCGATGCAGGGGACACGGGTTCGTGCCCCGGTCCGGGAAGATCCCACATGCCGCTGAGCGGCTGGGCCCGTGAGCCATGGCCGCTGAGCCTGCGCGTCCAGAGCCTGTGCTCCGCAACGGGAGAGGCCTCAACAGTGAGAGGCCCGCGTACCACAAAAAAAAAACAAAAAGAAGTTGTGGCAGAATCAATACAGATCTAGGCCTTTCAACTGGCAATCTTAGAACTCCACTTGACATTGATGAGTAGATGCAGTTTGAGAAGTTGTGTAAGAATTATCAGGTAAGAGTGCTTTGAATTAAAAAAAAAATTAAGGCAAACAGAAAGCATTCATGTTAAAACATCT
Source organism: Kogia breviceps (assembly GCF_026419965.1). NCBI lineage: Eukaryota > Metazoa > Chordata > Mammalia > Artiodactyla > Physeteridae > Kogia > Kogia breviceps. The sequence continues at coordinate 67,252,239 of NC_081320.1, read as the reverse complement.
CGGCTGACCCTGCCTTCTATGCTTATAACAAGGATTAATGTAAATGTATATTTAAGAGTTGGGCCCTGATCTGTAAATATTTCTCAGGGAGACAAGATTCTAGGGTTAAACACCTAGTGGTGGCAGAAGCAGAATTGGAGTGTCATTGTATAGCCACAGTCAGAAGCTTGAGGGAGAAGGACAGCTACCGTGGGAGCTGGTATTCCAGAAGTAAATTCCACTAATGAGAGTTACCAGTTGACCAGCAGATTCCTCTGTAGGTTTGTAAAGAGTGTCAAGTCTATGGTTCTCAGTAAGGAATTATTGGGATGATTTAATAGAGGAACAGAAATTTTCCTGCAGCTCTTTTAATAGTACTGGCTCAGCCTTTGGGTTGTTCAAAGAACTCTAAGACTGTCCTAATTGACATTAATTCAACCCTTCTGTCAGGCTTATGTGACACATGCAATGCAACCATCAGTCAGTGGCATATTAAAACGCTCTCCACAGGACCACAGAGCTGTGGGTGACCTCTGTGGACATGATGTTTGCCGAGCAGGAATACTCATATTTCTGCCCTAAGCACTGCACAGAGCAACAGCTATCAAGTGTGATGGAAAAATTATGTTCATTCAGCAGAGTGTCCCTTCTCTCTCTTGTAAATCCTTTCTCATGAAGTCAGAGAAAGGATACAACACACACATGCACAGTTTTGAGTAACACTGTCTAGGCGAGTGCACTGATGGAAATGGGGTCCCTTTTGGAGGAAGCTCAATTTAGGGCTCAGCTTGTTTTCTGGAAGGAAAGGATTGCTGTTAGGCAGAGACAGATATGGGAGGGATCAGAAGTAGAAGAAGGTAAAAGGAGAGGCTTTCCTGGGTCGGGTTTCTTCTGCGGTTAGGCCTGTTGCCCTGGCACAGCCGGGCTAGCCAAGCCAGGCATTAACTGTTTCTTCACCAACACAGCCATAGAAGCGGGCTTTAAAGTTGATGCTCACTGCTCTCCCCTTGGATCTAGAACTGTTCATTCAAGCAAATGTTTATTGAGTGCTTACTTAGCCCTAGGGAAACTGGTGAATGAGGCAAAATACCATTCCTGCCCTCTTGTAGTAGTTTACAAGCAAGCCCTGGAAAGATTGTTTACTTGCAACTGTGATAAAAGTTGCTGTTAGAATTTATAATAAGGAGAGCCAACTTTGCTAGGGTGGGGCTGGGGTGACCAAGGAATGCGTTCCTGGTGAAGTGACAGTTAAGCATAAACCTAAAGGATGCATTGGCAAAAGAGTGGGGCAAAGTGTTCTAGAGAGCTGGCAGAGCATTTGCAAAGTCCCTGAGATAGCAAGGAGCTTTGTACTGAAGGAACTAAAAGTCGAAAAAGGCCAGTTTGGCTGGAGCAGGTAAGCAAAACAGGAGAGGAAAGAGAAAGAGCCAGACCTTGCAGAGCCTCATGGGCCATGGCAGGGGTTTGGCCCTTTATCCTAAAAGCAATGGGAAGACATTGAAGGTGCAAAGCTGGGGGAATGACATGCACAGCCTGGCACTTTTAAAGAACCATCTGGTTACAGAGTGCGTAAAGGACCAGGGCTGGAATGGGGTGTGGATTCTGAGAGCCCCCGGGGGTGGTGGGGAGGCTACTCCTGAGGCTCCCAGATAAGAGAACTGCAACAAGGGAAACAATGGTGGAAGAGATAGAAGGGGGAGGAGTGGACGCATTCACGATATATTTATAAGGTGGAATGGTCAAGTCTTGGCTTAGAAGCAGTGATGATGGTTGAAATGCCAATCTTTAGGACAGTCTCAGAATTTCATTTGGCCATCTTACCTCAGTTTTTAGATTGTTTAGATTAATTCTAGACAGAGCCTTAAACTATGTATGTGTTCTGAGAGACTCTCATGAATAAAAATCACACTCTCCTGTGATTTTTATTCATAGAACAATTGTACCCAGAGACAACTCAATAGGAAAACTATTAATAATTGGTGATAATATCATCTCACTGCTTCAAAATAAATGTTTTTCATTTTCAAAAGTTCTAAGTTCAGTTACTTGCAATATTTCTGCTTACATGGTAAAAGTGTATAAATCAAGATGCAAATATCATAGGCTTCTTATAGCTTATTATAGGACTGATGATTTTCTTGGAATATTTCACTAAACTTGCATATGTAATCCAATGGAATATATTCATTTCAAATGATTCTGAGTCACTTTGATTTTTTTTCCTACTTTAAAGATGAGTTTTGTTTAATAACTTTACATTCCCAATCTATATACTATTACTATTATTACTCTCCCTCAGTAGTTCTGTAAAATCCCTTCCAACTCTGAAATTCCATAATTTTCCTGCCTCTCTTCTTATCTCTCATCCCATCTCTTCTCTCAGTTTTAAACCTCTCTTTGTGGAGGTAGTGGCTGGCACGATCGATGTGGGTTAGAATATTCAAGGAGTGTAGTTACCAAGAGAAGCTTGAGCCTCTGTCATTGCCAATCCTCTTTCCTCAATTTCCTCTGTGCGTTAGCTTCAAGTGCAGTCATTACTCATTTAGTCCTCAAATAAAATGCTTTTTGTTGCAGTGACAATTTTTCCCTGGTATAAGGCAAAATGGCATATCGGTTTGATAATGTGAATTTTATAGCAATTGGCAGATCTTATTTGTGTGGTGAGTTTTTATAGTTATTGGTTACCTTTTTTTTTTAAGTTGCCATTTGGATCAAGGAGGATTTTATTTCTTAACTAGGATTATTCCTTTATCTGATATTAATTTAGGAGTGGTTTTTACCCTCTAAATACAAAATTCATAGAGATGCTACATAGTTAATTTTTTCCTTTTTAACTAGATTATCCCCATATCAGGTATTTCATAAAGCCAGGATAAATGTATTTAACAGAAAATGCCCATCTTATGAGTAATATTTCCCCAAATACAATGAGGCCCACTTAAAGGAATACCTGAAATAAAAATAATCCTAACGATAGATCTAATGCATTCTGTCTCAGACCCACTGAGTTCCTTTAAACCTTATTCAATAAATGCCTGATTAATAAATAATCTTGTTAAACGAATAAAACCCCAGTGTGCCAAATGGAGACATACAAAGCAATCATGATCAGACTTGTTATGGGAGAATGATAGATGAATAAATCTACTGTGCAATTAATTTATAACTGAACTATGATGAAATCCCAGTGGCAATGCTAAATCTGTGAGAGGAATAGATTTATCATCTTTCAAACAATTGCATTCCAGGAATTTAACAAAATACTGTTATCTGAGTCTCCCCATAACAGAGATATCTGTTCATTTACATGGGGGAAGGCAGTTCCTTCTGTGCAGTCAGAGCTAAATAACTGTTTATTGTTATTGATACTAACCACAACAAGAGCAGTCTACCATGGAAACTACTAATGCCGATGGCTGTTCTTATCTGCTCCTGTTTTTTCAGACTTGATCAAAGTTGCCTAATTTTTAGATAGTTTGGTGTAAATAACTCTGCTTTTTAAAAGATTAAAAGCAAACCAACAAAAACAGGCCACAGGCTATTTTGAAAACAATCTGTACTACTGTATAATGTGATTCCACTTAGCTTGTGAATACATGAATTTGGGGACCATGTTTTAAGAAGATCAACAGAGATTGGTAGGATATCAGAATGTTACATATTTTAACTTCAAAAGACAGCCTACCGTATTTTAGTCCTATTGTACTTTTAGACGGGCACTTATTGATACAAAAAATAAAAGATAAAAAATATTTTGAGCTATAGGTTAATAATCTGAAGTTCATGAATGCTTAGATTCAGAGCATGGTGGCAAGATTAAAAGAGATTTTAGGATCAAAAAACAATACCACGTTTAATGCAATCTTTCTTTTGTTTTGGGGGAACTAGAGCAGATATTTTAAATCCAGTCCTTTTTACCAGTGTAATGGAATTTGAGATAACATTTGAATAAAAAGGTAAATTTGTACAGGACATAGAGAGATATAGACTTTAACTAGAGGTTTATTTTTGTTTGTTTGTATTAGTTAGAAAAATAAAGAATTTGTAGCGGTGAGGTAAAAGAGGAGAGAGTTCCTTAAAACTTGAAGGAAGGATGAAATTGTCCCATTAGGATAATATTTGAGGTCACATTTTATTAGTATATTAACATGCATTCAATTAAACACACACAGACTTAGGTTTATGCAAATGAAACTTAAACATTATTCTAGTTTAAATCTAGTCAGCTCTTTTCACAGTTAGTAGCTATGCATCATTTTTTAAAATTTATATGTAGCAGTCCTGTGTATTCTCTTGTTTCTATAACAAGTAACTACTTTATAATTCCATTTATTTGCACAATTATTTATAATCAGTGTTATACATATAGCATTGGTCTAAGGCATTCTTTGATATAATCTTGGGTATGAATAAACAAAAAGAAATAGAAGTTATAGGTCTTGCAGAACTTATATTGAGATGACATTCACATATGAAATAATCATTAGAACATTGTTTTTGACATGTCACTCATTTATGAACTATCTTCATTAATTATTGACAGATATTCTGCTACTTAAAAATATTTTTAATTGTGATAAAATATACATAACATAAAATTTACCATTTTAACCAATTTGAAGTGTATAGTTCAAATTGGCAAAGTGTATAGTTCAGTACATTCACTTTGCTGTGCAACCATCACCGCTACTCATCCTCAGAACTTTTTCATCTTCCCAAACTGAAACTCCATATCCATTAAACAGTAAATCCCCATTCCCCCTTCCCTTCAGTCTTTGGCAACAACTATTCTTTTTGTCTCTATGAATTTGACTACTCTACGTACCTCATATAAGTGGAATCCTACAATATTTGCCCTTTGTAACTGGCTTATTTCACTTAGCATAATGTCTTCAAGGTTCATCCATGTTGTAATATGTGTCAGAATTTCATTCCCATTTAATGCTGAAAATCCTAACTCACTACTAAAACAGAACATCGGTATCATTTCGTATAAAGAGAAAATTTTCATAAAATAACATTACAATATTAAAATTAAAAATGCTCATCTATCTTGCCTACCACTAATGGTATATATTCCACTTTGGAAACACTGCCATAGAAGGAGCTAAGACCTGTGGAGGACACAAAAATAAATAAGACCCAGTCTAGGCCTTCAATGAGCCTTAATTAAGCCTAATAGATGAGTTAGGTATGTGTAAGACATTATTTTTGTCATTGTGCTCATAAGATGAACAAAACTGCTATAGGAATTCAGAGGTAAAGATTATTTTCTGGCTTAGGGGTAATAGGGAGGGGAGTTAAGGTAAGATTTCATAGGGAAGGTACATTTGCGATAAACCTTAAAGGGCCAGAAAGGTTTTGACATGCATAGATGAAGGGAAAATGAGCAAAGGTGAAGCATTTGGAAAGTAAAAGCAATGTTTACCAAATGGCCAGCCTAATTCATCATGACTTAAATGAGGGAAACATGGGAAATAAGTCATGGAGAGTCATGGAAGCCCATGCCAAGCTTGCTGTATGTATATGCTTCATATCTTTTCCTTCAACTTTCTTATCTTTTAGTGTTCTTTATGCAGTCCCCCTTTAAGGCTTCTGGCTTTTGTGTCTTGTTTAGGAAGGCTGTCTCCATCATAATATTATAAAAATATTCTCTAAATTTTCTTCAGTACTTATATTAATTTTTTAAACATTTGGCTCTGTGATTCTATCTGGAATTTAGTTTTACATATGATATGAGGTAAGATTCCAAATGTGTTTTTTCCATGTGGTCTTCTATTTGTTCAAACAAAACATATTAAATAGTTAATCTTTTCTTCACTATTTTGAGATAGAGTCGTTATCATACACTATATCCGTATATGTAAGTGTGTCTATTTCTGGATGCTCTGGATGTTCTGTTTCACTGATTTGACTGTTTCTGCTTTAATTACTATATGTTTATGGTTATGTTTTGATTTTTTAAATTTATTTATGTTTTTATTTATTTTTGGCTGCGTTGGGTCTTTGTTGCTGCACGCCGGATTTCTGTAGTTAAGGCGAGCAGGGGCTACTCTTCGTTGTGGTACTCAGGCTTCTCATTGCAGTGGCTTCTCTTGTTGCAGAGCACAGGTTCTAGGTGCGCAGGCTTCAGTAGTTGTGGCACATGGGCTTAGTTGCTCCACAGCATTCGGGGTCTTCCTGGCGCAGGGCTTGAACCCATATCCCCTGCATTGGCAGGCAGATTCTTAACCACTGCACCACCAGGGAAGCCCTATAGTTATGTTTTGATTTCTGATCAGGCAAATCCCTCCCTCATTATTCTTTTTTTTAAATAAAGTATTTTATTTATTTATTTTATTTTGTTTGTGCTGGATCTTAGTTGCAGCACGTGGGCTCCGTAGTTGCAGCTTGTCGGCTCCCCTAGCTGCGGCATACAGCCGTGTTGGATCTAGCTCCCTGACCAGGGATTAAACCAGGCCTCCTGCATTGGGGGCGTGGAGTGTTAACCAGTGCACCACAGGGAAGTCCCCCTCATTATTCTTCTATTTAAAATGTTCTTGACTTTTCTTATTTGTTCTCCCAGGTGAACATTTGAATCTGTTTATTGAATAAAAAATACAAATTGTATATTAAAATGTGCTTTAGGATTTGTTTTAATCCTGTATGGTAAAACATGCAAATACAGAAATTATTGTCCTGAAGGAAGAAGCTTATACTCATGGATCTCTAGAAACAGGAGGCAGGGCCACATGGGAAAGCACCAGGGTCAGGAAGGTGGCAGAAGAGGAGAGGGAAGGGCATGGCCCAGAGCCTTTATTGGAGTTTTCATGGAAAGGAATGGGTGAGGCAGGGTAGATATGTTGACTAGCTTAGTATTGGATAGTTTGAATAATTTTGGTAGGCTCTGGGCTATGGGGGTGGTCCCTAGTTTTCCAGTACCTGGCCCTGAGGTGACTTATAGCAGGGAGAATATTGATTTGATATGTGAGAATTTGATAAAAGGGTTGGTTGCAGGTGTGAGTTCTGGATTGATTGGTTTGTATATCAAAGGCACGCTTGCAAGGGGAGTTGTTTGCTTTCTCTAAGAATTAGCTAGCCCTGGGAAGGACAGTCTCTCCAGGATCAAGGCCCCAAATGCCAGTGCAGCAAGAATGCCCCCAAAATGTATATATATTGTCCATACAAATTGTGATTTTGATTGCAGCTGCATTGACTTACAGAGTAATTTGATAATGAAATGACATCATTACAATATTGAATGCTTCCATCTAGGAACACAGCATGTCTCTCCATTTATTTAAGTGTTCTTTTAAGTTTTCAGTAGCATTACATAGTTTTATTCACATAAATCTTGCCCATTTTTGTTAGATTTATTTTATAAATATCTTTATAATTTTTGTTGCTCTTCTTTTTTGCCTATGTCTTCACATAGCATGAAACCCTTATAGGATCTTATTTCAGTAATCAATCATTCATTTAATTTCCCAGCAAATAGTTTTTGATGACTTATAAAGTATGGGTCAGATTCTAAGGTACCCACTAGGCAGCCCCCTTCCTGGAGACCTAATATCCAGATCTGGGAGATCTGAGCATACCTGTGGAGATGTTGAACATAGGGCACAGATGGTGGAGTAGGTCTCAGAGAAGATGAGAATGGATGAAATAAAAAAAAAACAAAAGAAGGAGGAGGCAGAAGCAAAAGAAGACCCAGGGAATCTGCAGTTAAGAAGATGAAAGCTATGGGATGTAGTACTCAATGGCCTCAATATATTTCAGTGATTTGGGAGACAGTCGCCTGCTGAAAATGAAGAGTCAGGGGCAAGTTTGAATGGTGAAGGATAATTATTGTGAGAAAAATAGAAAGCCTGTTGGATTACCTGCGGGTCCAGTATGAAGGTGATCACTGATCAAAGTCAATGTGATTTGACTTACGCTGATAGCCTTCAACAATCACAGGAGCAGGTGAGGAGAATGTGGTTGGTGAGATTACCCAGGTCTGAGGATTAGCATGTTAGGATTAGTGAGGGAGGGGAGTCAAGAATAATAGTAAGTGCACTGTTGAAGCTAGAGACTGCTTAGGATTCGCTCAGAAATAGCCTCACTGGCACAGTTTTAAAAATGCAACTCAAAAGATAATCATTGACACTTAAGTAGCCCCATATCTTCCGTACTCGTCATGACCAAGACAAAAATATTGCAAAGAACATTCATTCAGTTTCTGTGAAAAGAATGCTTGTGTTTGATGCTGGACATATTTTTAAGGAGTTTATTTCCAAAAGATATGCTTTCTTGGACCATTTATTAATACTGTTTCTTCAAAGGTATGTGTTATTCAAATATGCAATATCTTCTGTAAGCATTCTAGTTAAATGATTCCCCAGAGTAGGCAAATCACTTTGATGCTGGTTGTACCAGGGAAATACCATGAATTCCCAGGTGCTTTTTTAATACAGATGAATTATAATGACAAAAGTAATGAGACTTTTTGAATATCTCATTTTTTTCTATTATAGCTTTATATAAATTCAGCATATGAATAATGCTTGGAGGTAAATTAACATTGTTAAGAAGGATATACCATAATATAAAGTATGTTAACATTTACAATATAAAAGAGACCATTTATTAAAGAAAATACCATTATACAATAATGAAGCTAATAATTTCATATGGAAATAATACTGTATTAATTTGATGTATTCATACTAACAGTGAACATGATATTTTAAATTTTACTGTCACATAATTATGCTGCTACTTTATGAAATGTTATACTGTCACCTAGAAAAACCCTTCTCTGAGTGTAGATCTGTGATCTTCAGCTTGAGATGGCAGATTGTAATGTGTCACTGAGGTATTTTTAAGTGAAGAGGTGGGAAAAACTCTTGGCTGAGTCATAAAGCTGAGGATTCTTTCCTCTTTAATTTTCTACCTGGAGCAAGGCTCTCTAGGATAACACTGGCCTTTAGCAAAGAACTGAAACACCTTTCTAGTTCTGCGAGGCAAATTGGGTAATTGGGTGTGATGTTAGTTTTGAAATGAGCTGTCTTAAGGTTGTGAGTCATGGTCTGTATAATTTTTGCTGAAAAAAAAAGCATTCAAAGAGAAAGTGAGAGCTAGAAGAATTTAGAGACCGAATAATTCTGTTCTGGTCAGCAAACAGCATTACAACTGTGAGTGCCTATTTGATACAGGCCTCTTAACTCCTTGACTCTATTAGTTATCTGTACTGTTTCAAGAAATGTGTTTCTGTAAGGAAAATGAACACATATGAAAGCAATTGATTAAAAGTGAAAAGTTGATGCATTGGTACATTGGCATAAATAATGCCTCAAAGTTTACTCAGTGGTGGAAACAAAATCAAAATACAAAGCTACCTCTTTGACTAAAGTTTGTTAACATTTCAGGAAGTAGGTTGAAGTGACAGTGGGTAGTACGATAAAGCAGACCTATTTCTTGCCGTGGTATTTTACAGCTGTCACTGGCAGTATGTTTTCTGATATCAGCTACTATTTATACACTTACAATTTCTGGTCAGATTAGGGTGGAAGGTTGTGGTTCCCAGGTATATAAAATAGTATAATAATGTTCTATTCTTTTTGGAACAAATTTGTTACATGAAATGTCAGATGAGTCATTTTGCTCATGTCAGATATTTGAAAGTAATGGAAAGATGCCAACGTGGAGGCCCAGTAATTCATGCACTGGTGTAATGGAGCAAATGAAATGCAAAGCTCTTGTACAGGTCCAATTTCAGCACCAAACGCTTACCTGTCAGTCAGCAAAATTGTCCCTGAATAAAAATGAACCCCATCTGAGAGGCAGAGTATTTTAATATACATCATATTCTTTGACTCCATTGCGAGGTAGAAGCTGCATGGAAAGAAAAAGAATACTGCTGAAAAAGACATTTAACAGCAACCCTGGAGCACGCTGGAAATCTTGCTCGCGCTGCTGCCCACAAAAGGTTTTTGGTTTGCCCTTTCTCTCCTGAGCTATTGACAAACTCTTTAGCATTGCTCCCCTCCTCCCTGGTATCTCTTATCTACATGGAAAGGTGGCTGATTTACCCCAGACAGTGAGAGATTTGGCTACTCAGGGATGTGGAAAACAAGTTGCAGACAGGTAACTTTATTGCTGTCTGGGTGCAGCTGGTGCATGGATTTATGGAAGTGACAATTAAAAATGTGTGTCACAGAAATTGAAAGTCAGACATACCGTCGTAGAAATGATTATGGCCCAAAGAGACTGCCATTCTTTTGAGAAGCCTTTCATTTTGGAATCGGTTCCCACTTTTCTATGTGACAAGCATCTTACAGAAATGAGGTGTCCTCGTTTTTTTTGTTTGTTTTTTTTTTTTTTTTAAATCCTTGTGGTTTTAAAAAAGCAAATGGGAAAGTTAAGAATTTGTGTGCTTCAGTGCCCACACATTAGGGCTTCTTGGACCCTAACTCTAGGAGTCATAATTTGTTCTACCTTTGAAATACCTGTTTTCCATTTCTGTGTTTTAAGACTCTAAGTGCTTATAGGAACCCAAGCAGCTATTGAAAACCAGTAATGACTAGTTCTTCTAAATGTTAATGATTAAGAATGAACTAGCAATCAGGGCTCAAAAATAAAATTTTAAAAAAATAAAGTGTATTGTAATAGAAACGATGATAATTAAATCAAGCCAAGTTGCCCTATACTTATGACTGTACTAGTGCTTGAAAAATTACGAATACAGAGAAAATTTACATAAATCCTCTATAAATGATGCACGTGGGGAAAAAAAAAGAAAAGAAAGAAAACCATGGTCACAGGACTGAATTTATTTTAATCCCCTGGTTCAAGTGGTCCTAGAAATAATCATACTTATATCAATCTATATTGCATGACTTTTGTAAGATGTAAAAATAGTGGTTTTCACTAAATTGTCACTTATTATTGTTCATTTAGGGCCACTGACATAGAAAAATTTCTCAGCTACAGTGTCAAAAGAATAGGGACAATATGATGTTTTCTTTTGCTGCTGTTTGTTGATATCTAGACCACTGTAGCTTGATTGCTTAACATTAAACCTATAATAACAGTGCAATCATAGCAGTATCATCATGAATGTTGTTACAATAGAAACAACATTTACACGGCTTCAGAATGGTAATTATCAAACTTTTTGTCATGAAGCGCTTATTCACTAGCATTGATCTGCCCGGGTCAGTTGTTAGCTCTTCTCATCTGAGGTGTATTGATTGTATAATCAGTAGATAGAGGCTGTGGGCAGATGAAATTCAGTGTTGTTGGGCAAATTATCGGCTGCTTGCCTGTTGACCTGGACCCTGCTGGTTGTACCTTAGACGCTGGCGGGATTATTACTCATTTCAGTGACCCTACTTTACTATAGAGCACTCTGTATTATTATAAAAGATAAATGCCATCCTGCTTGCTGTGCTTGTGGTTGACTACACAAATGTCAGAATATAGCTAGTCTGAAAACTAGAAAGTACAAGCATGTTTCAGGTGATATTAAGAGGAGAAATTTTCAAAGACTTTGCCTTTTCTGTATTTGTCTCTCCATGTGAATATAATGAGGAAAAGCCTGTGTGCATCTAGCTGATGATAATAATGAGCCCTTCTGTGTATATAGCACTTTATCGTGGACTAAGGATTATGACAAGTCAGTTAATATTCTGATTTTACCAATAGCAACATCAAGGCCTACATTAAGCAAATGGGCTAAAATCTCATGGTCAGTGAGCCACAGAGCTAGGAATTAAGTCTATTTCCTCTGAATATAAGTCAAGTTTGTTAGTTCTATGGCAGTGCCTTATTAGGTTATATGACCTGACCATTAAATATGTGTGTACTGAAAGATCTAATGTTTCATCCATCTAGATCAGGAGAAAAAAAAGAAAAAAAAAAGGCCTTAATGTTATTTAAATAAATTATTGTGTTGGGTAACTTTTGAGACTATTTAAGCCATTAAATATTTATAACATTCAAAAGCCAGGGTCTAGCATTGGACTATTTTAAAAGGCAAAATCATTTTATATAAAGAGTAATGTGAATTTTATAGCTGGTAGCTGTCTAAAATCTAGATGTTTCTAACGAAACATTTTACTTATGTGGGAAGATTCTCCACACTCATTTCTTTTTCCATTTCTTACTTTTTTCAGTCTGGCTATTCTTAACACTTTGAAATCTTCTATCCTCATAGGTAACTACAGTATGGCATCAGATCCTAATGTCTAGATTGGGCCTTTCCACTACATGGAAGCCTATCTTGATATTCAAATCACTCCACACATGTGTATTTTAAACTCTAACAGTGTTCACAATGGCATATTCACCCTTTCTCTCTGAAAAGAAAAATGTAAAAAGGGTGTACTTTACTAACAGTGTAGTGCCATAAAAATATTAACACTTTGGAACTGATCATTCGAATAATAATCTTGATGAAGGGCCACTTATACATAATTCTACATCTCTAAATGCTCTTGGTTGTGTCTAGTAAGCTGTCTTATTCTTTCTGCCAACTACCTGAAGATTGTATTGTATTTTAAAGGCATCCTCACAGCAAGTAGTCCTATAAGCAGGTACTGCTGTACCACATTCTTCTTTGGTCTTAAATTTTGCAGCTGTTGAATCATGATTAGGCAATGATTTTTCCCTTCTTGAAAACTATTTTACAGTCTTAGTTTTAAAAGACCGAATGATCTCTTACCTAAAATACTGCAGGAGATAAGGGGTGAAGTACATGAAAGTTACATGTAGAGGTGGCTTGGAGTTGAGATATTTAGCACTTTATATCTCTGTGAGCACCAAAGAAAACAGCTGTTTGAGTACTCCTTAACAGATCTTACCTAAACTGGACAAATAGCTAAAAAGTAACTCCCAGTTTCTGGGATTTCAAGCCTTTCAAGAAAAGTCTTAATTTGTGTGCATATTCCTTTCCTTTATCTTATGGCTGCTGAAATATGAACTGACTACCAGAGAAATATTTAAAGGAAAATAGTTATCTTTTTCAGACTTTCCTCCCAAAAGGTAAAACACATGTAATACTTATATAGTCATTATTTGTGTACTGATCCTAGTGTATTGTTAGCTCTTCACATCTGACTTATTTTAATATTTCCTTCATTGCTTAATACTATGCTTTGAATGTAGAAGGAGCTCAAATCTGGATAGGAATGGACTGGACATTCAGTCAACAAGTATTTATTGAGGGCCTACTATACATGAGACACAGTGGGAGGCATCAAAAACAGCAGTCAGTGAATAAGACACACATAATCCCTGCTCTCAAAGCCCCTGATGGGAAAGAGGTGAGACAGACATTAAGCAACTAATTATATAATTAACTGTTTAATACAGTTTTCACTTTAATATTCTGTGCAATATTAATTGACAAGTGTATAAACACACTATATGTAAGTGTATGTCTAAGTACATATATGTATATCTAAGTATATAAGTGATGTATAAGTGCGTACATATATATGTAAATGTATACATATATGTGTATATATGTATGTATAAGTGTGTGTGTGTGTGTGTATATATATATATATACTCACATAGTCATCACCTCAATCAATATATAGGGTATTTATGCTACCCAAAAAAGGTACCCTTGTATTCTTTCCCGGAGTATAACCCGTGACTTTCACCTGGCCCCTAGATTTGTCTTTCTTAGATAAATGATCTCCTGTAGTATATACAGTTTGTGTCTGGCTTCTTTTTCTCAGCCTGATATTTCAGAGATTCATCCATGATTTGTGTGTATCAGTAGTGTTTTCTTTATTACTACTGATTAGTATTCTATTTTATGGATAGACCACAGTTTATTTATTAATGTATTTGTTGATTGACATTTGAGGGTTTTTTTCCCCCAGTTTATAGTGATTATGAATACAAGACCTATAAACACTATTGTAGAAGTCTTTATGTGGACGTATGTTTTCATTTCTCTGAAATGAACATATGAGGTGGAATTGCTGGATGGATAATACAGGAAATATATATTTAACTTTATGAGAAACTGTCAAATTGTTTTTCCAAAATGGTTTTATCTTTTTACATTGCCACCAGCAGTGCTTGAGGGTTCCAATTGCTCAGTGTCTTTTTGCCTACACTTACTATGTGGAAGTATAATAGTATCTCAGAGTGGCCAGAGTGGCCAGAGTGGAGGAGGAGAAAATTAGACTACAATCTTCCCCTTCTTGTCCCTCTTCTTATACTGTTTTTATTCCACTGCTTCTCTGGGGAATAACAATACAGATCCAGAAGCTATGGCATATTCTGAGGAAGGTAAGGAGTTTTGATAGGTGGGAGATGGAGGAGAGAGGAAGGAGAGAGAGAGAGACCAGATAGGGAGAGGTGTGCTGTGGAAGTAGGCTAGGATTATATTGTGAAGATTTGGGTATTTCTTTGTTATATTCTTGGACTTCAAAGGCAAAATGAAGATGTTTTTAGTGGGGGAAGGGAGGGTGTCAAGATCAGGTTTATGTTTTAGACTTTTGTTTTTTTGTGTTTTTTTTTTTCTTTTGTGGTATGCAGACCTCTCACTGCTGTGGCCTCTCCCGTTGCGGAGCACAGGCTCCGAACGCGTAGGCTCAGCAGCCATGGCTCAGGCCTAGCCACTCCACGGCATGTGGGATCTTCCCAGACCGGGGCACAAACCTGTGTCCCCTGCATCGGCAGGCAGTTTCTCAACCACTGTGCCACCAGGGAAGCCCTAGACTTTTGTTTTAGAAAGACAATTCTGATGAACATTTGGTTGTTTGTATGAATATGATCAGAGTGGAGAGGGGATCTTCTCAGCTCTAGGCTCAACATTAGCTTTATTCTTTCTTTTCTCTATTCCTTAGAAGTTTCACTAGTTCACAGACTTTAGTTATATTCCCAACCACCTCCTGGTATATTCTCTTAGATGCCCTAACTTTACCTCAAACCCAGCATATCAGAAAGGAAAACACCCAAAGTCATCATTTCTGTTCAGCCTCGTTCAACTCTGTTTCCATCACCATTCTTCCAGCGCCTAAGCTAGAAATCTTGGAATTATCTTCACTTTTCTTTCTTGTCTTCTTTATCTATTTTTTCGTGAAGTTTGGTATTTTTTATCTTGTAGGAATGTCTCTCAGGTTTGGTTCTTTTACTTCTCACTGCCACATTCTCATCACCTTAACCTGCCTTTCTGCACCAATCTCCTAACTTGGTTTTTCTCTTTCATCAAGCACTACCATCAATTTTTTTCCACTCCTGCCAGATAAATCTGACATTTCATTTTCTTCCTGTCACTCTTTCGAAAGGAAGAGAATCTAGCTGTTACTGGGGACACTCCAGTAGGCCCTTTCATACATGATTTCATTTAATCCTGGGAAGTAAGTCTCATTAACCACATTTTATATAACAAAAACTAAGGCTTCCAGCAGGAGAACTCCGGCATTTGTGCCTAGTTCTATCTGATTCCAAAGCCCATGGCCTTCCATCTGCTCTCCTTTGCAAAACTTCAATGGGTCCCTTTGGCCAACAATTTTAAGTCCCAACATTTCCGGTCTTCATAGCCCTACAAAATCTTCTCCCCTCCCTCAAATCATAGTCTCCCACCCTCACCCTACCCCTCAAGCTAAACTCTTATATTTTCCAGTATTCTAAAATAAGTCCTGTCTCTTCTGGTCAGGTCTGCTATCTCAAAGATTGAAACGCTGCATGTTGTTTTGCCCTTGTGTCTTTTCATGTAACATGTGAAATGTTTTTCAAATAACATTTCTCCTCTGGAATTGTCCATGTTTGCCCAGATAACATTTAGCCATCTCTGATTCTCACACTGTCACAAATTGAAGTTGGTTCAAACAGTTTTAAAGGCCTCACCAATCTTTATACTAAGGATTACATTTGAGAAAGTAAATACAGAACATAAAGAGATCCATTTCTGAAAAACAAAATGTAGCCCTGGTTTTCAGTTTGGGAAATTAATGGGAAAAATTTATTGTTACAGAAATAAGATTTAGAAAAATTTTATTTTATACTAAAAATTAAGAAAAACACAGACTATTGTTCTTGCTCACATTCTTGTCTGTCAAATTTGTCTTCCTGAGTGGGCTTTGTAGATAGGTGCTGGTGACCTGAGTATGTCTGAAATCAGCTATATCATAAAATCTCAGTCAGAGTAGAGTATTCCAAAGAGAAATAAGGAAAAGGAAAATAAACGTTTTTTTCCCTTTGGCTAATCAACATTGGCTCCAACAGAGCAGTAGAAAAAGGAATGTTTGTGGGGAAAATAAATTTGGCCTATATATGACACCTTGTTAACACTTTGTTCATACCTTGTTCTTTTTGTTGGGTAAGCTCACTGCCAGAAGTCCTAGAGATTCCTGTATTTTTTAAATTAAGAATTTCAGACCTCTGAGCAACAATTCTTCAGACTATAAGAGCAGCACTGCTTAATGAGAAACTCAGATATGCATGTGAAAAAGGAAGACATTTGGTTTAAGTAAGAAGTGAAAGCAAATGAGAATATGAAATTAAAGAAAGGATAGCTAAGATCAGCCATCCCTAAGGAAACATCTTTGCATGGGGAAATTATTTAGAGAGCTTCCCAAGAGCTGGGCAGAAATCTCTAGTGCACTCATGTTTGTATAACCCCAGACAGAATCCTTAAGGATGCCCAGACAAAAATATCACTTTACAGAGAGAGGCAGAATGACAGGGAAAACACTTGCAGTGAACCATCTCTCTCTTTCCACCAAATATAAGATCCCTGAGGGCCAGGACTACGACTGATTTATCTGTCTCTCTTGGTACTTAGAACCTTGCTTATCACCTAGTAGGCCCTCTGAGTGGCAGAATAGTATAGTGAAGAAGAGTTTAGGCTCTCCAGTAAGACAGACAAGAATTTAAATCCCTGCTTTGTTAACAGCTTGTTACCTGTTATTTAATCACCTTAAGCCTCAATTTCCTCATCTGTAAAATGGAGATAATTGTATTGCCTTTCATCACATGGTTGTTGTGAGGATTAAAAAGATCTGATGGTAATAAAGGATTTAGAAACATCTTTGGCACATGAATTCTCAATAAAAAAGAACTATTATTATTTTTATTGTTAGTTAATAAAATGTTTCATTAAGCTGACCTCAGATAATTGCTTAAAGTATCTTCAGTGATGTTTATATCTTACTTGAATAGTTTATAAAATATAACCTCATCTGAGGGGATTATGGATTGCAGTGCTGCTCCTTAACCTCTTGCCCATAGGGTAAGATGAAAGTAGTGGTGTATTTTAGTTTGTGAGACATGGAAGTATGCCAGAGGGCCTGGGATATATATATACCTTGTATTCACCATATATGAATAATGGCCCACACTGAAATCATTTTCATCCACAAATGAAAGTCAGTTATAAACACAAGTTCTACCTATAGAAACACTTTTGCTGTTAATTTATGGATAATATTAAATGATCTCTAAATTATTGAGTAGAATGCTGAACTAAAATGGGAGACACTAATGGTAAAATACTTAAGGAATGCAACAATAATTTTTTGAGTTAAAATTCAAGTCAAATATTTATGTTAGCTATACATAAAGCGTAGTATTCAATTCTGTAAGGCAATAGAAGATAGGCAAGATGGAGTTCCTGGAGGTGCTGTGGTCGAAAGTAGGAAATTGGGTATCTGCATGAAATGATAAAAAACAGTAAAAAGGCTTGTTGATTAAACCAAAGCAGCTCTAGTGCCCAGCTTTTTAAAAGGGGAGCAAATTATACCTCCTATAAGCCAGACAGGTTAATTTTGACACCTTTAAAGAGTCCGTGCTTGATGAAATCATTGAACAATCAATTAGTCACCACACAGGAGAGCATGAAGCCCTGAGTAGTCATTCTCCTGGCTTTGCAAAGAGCAAATTGTACCAGATCGATTTAATTTCCTTCTTCAAGAGATTGACAGTTTATACAAACATTTAGGAAGCAGGATATGTAATTTATCTGAACTTCAGAAGGGATTTTGATTCAGTCACACATGACATTTCAGCACTAACTCAAAGGTTGTGGTCCAGTCCAGAGTGTATACCTGTAGGAGGGGGTCCACTTCACTGACAAGTCACAGTTGAAAATGGTTACCAAGGGCTCAGTATCAACCATAAATATCGTCCCAAAGAAAGCCCTGATACGAGTACTTTGGAAAGTTGTTACAGTTTAAATGAAATGATCCTAAACCATGAAAATGAACCATTCATTATATACTCTATGCAGGGCAATAGGACCCAGTTCAAAATAGTATGCTGTAGGCATCATGAGCTGTACCAAAGATAGATACACAATAGGAGCAGCTTGGTCATAAATACGACAAAAACAGACTTGGGAGTCAATAGTGAAACCCAATGCATGTATGGCTGAGCAATTTTGTGTTGTTATTTATAAGCAACACATAATTTTAGGGAGTGTAAAAAGGAATATGATTTGCAAGCATGAGGAGTCCAGAGTCATTACTCTGTAATAGTCAGTTTTAATCATAATTCTCAGACTATTCTAATTTTACACTGCAGGGAAGCTAGAGGGTCCAGAGAAAAACACTTTAAATATGTAAGATGATGAATAGATGTTTTTTTAAAGTTCAGACTAGAGAAGAGAGACCACTCTTCAAATTGTACAGAGGTGTTATTTCATTTCATAGTCATTTGTTGAATAACAGCTGTATGTCAGATTGTCAGGATAAGTTTATGGAGCAGTTGTTTTGTTTTATTTTAATTTTCACAGGGGAGCTTGTAAAACAAATGAGCTTAAATGTAGCGAGAGTTTGGTTAGGTGAAGGAAGAATTCTTTTACTATTGAGGTCATTAAACACTAAAACATGTTATCAGAGTTTTTGAAATATTTTTTCTTGGAAGCTGTTTGAAAACAGAATAGACAGCCTTCTGCCTAAGGGTGGCATAGGTGTCCAAGGCTTTGGTTTAGGCCAGTGGTTCCAGAATTGGACAGTGTCAGGACTGCTTGGATGGAATTTTTTTAAAAAACAGCCTTATTGAAGTATAATTGACCTACTATAAATTGCACATATTTCAGTTGTATAATTTGATGTTTTGACTTATTTATATACCGATGGTAGTGTCACCGCACTCAAGATAATGAACATGTTCATCATCGCCAAAGGTTTTTTCATGCCCCTTTGTAGTTCTTTCTCCTACCCCTCCGTAACCATTATCTGCTTTCTGTCACTAGAGATTAAGGTGCATTTTCTAGAATTTTATGTAAGTAGAATCAAATAGTTTGTACTCTTTTTCACCTGGCTTCTTTCACTCAGTATATTTATTTTTGAATTTTATCTATGCTGTAATGTGTTTCAATAGGTCATTCCTTTTTTATTGCTGAGTAGTATTCCATCGTATGGAGATATACACACACGCACACAGTTTATTTATCCATTTATCCATTGATGGACACTTGGGTTCTTCCCAGTTTTTGGTTATTACAAATAAAGGTGTTATGGACATTTATATACAAGCTTTTGATAAGACATATGCACTCATTTCTCTAGGGTAAATACTTAGGAGTAGAATCGTTGGATCATATGGTAGATATATATTTAACTTTGGGGAAAACTATCAAATTGTTTTCCAACACAGTGGTTCCATTTTACACTCCCAGCAGGTGTTGTGGGAGAGTTTTGCCAGCAGTTGAAATGATGAGGCTCTTTGATTTTAGACATTCTAGTAGCTGTGTAGTAGTATCACACTGTGGTTTTAATTTAAACTTCCCAAATGACCAGAGATGTTGAGCATCTTTTCATGGGCTGATTTGCCATCTGTGTATCTTCTTTGGTGAAGTGTCTGTTCAGTTGTTTGTTTTTTTTTTCCACCACTTTCTAATTGGGACATTTGTCTTCTTATTATTGAGTTTTGAGAGTTCTTTATTCTCAGTACAAGTCTTTTAGCAGATAGATGATTTGCAGATATCTTCTGGTCTGTAGCTTCCCTTTTCATTCTCTTAACAGTGTCTCTCAAAGAGCAGAAGTTTTTAATTTTGATGAAGTCCAATTCATCCTTTTTTTTTTTTTTTCCTTCCATAGATCATGCTTTTTGTTCATGTCTAGGAACTCTTTGCTAACCCAATGTTACAAATGTTTTCTCCTGTGTTTTCTTATAAACGTTTTAGAGTTCAAGTTTTATAGTTAGGTCTTTGACCCATTTTGGGTAATTTTTTATATGGTACAAGGTATGGATCAATGTTCTTATTTTACATATGGATATGTGTTGTTCCAGTATTAGTTGTTGAAAAGACTATTCTTTTTCCACTGAAATGTCATTGAACCTGTGTCAAAAATCAGTTGTTCATATATGCGTACGTCTATTTCTGGGTTCTCTCCTGGGTTCCATTGGTATACTTGTTAAAGGTTGTTCTGAGACCTAATTTCCAGTGTGTGGAGGAAGGATTTTCTCCCCACACCACCAAGAATGCTCAGGATACCAGCTGGGTATCCTACAATTCAACTCAATTCTTACCCTGTCTCCCCAGAGATAGCATCAGATTCCACAGGTAGAAAGTTCAGTCCTACAAAACCACCCTCCATTTCAGATGCCAAATGAAGGCCCAGGTACCTGTGCTTTTGATCAACTGGCTATAAATCAGAAGTTCTCATGACCCCTTCTTTGGGTGTTTTTTTGTTTTTTTTTTTTTTAGATTTATTTATTTATATTTTTATTTTATTTTATTTTTGGCTGCATCCGGTCTTAGTTGCGGCCTGTGGGATCTTCACTGAGGCACACGGGATCTTTTCTTGTGGTGTGCGGGCTCTTTGTTGCGGTGCATAGGCTTCTCTCTAGTTGTGGTGTGTGGGTTTTCTCTTCTCCAGTTGTGGCACGCAGGCTCCAGGGCACGTGGACTCTGTAGTTTGCAGTACACAAGCTTCTCTAGTTAAGGCACGTGGACTCAGTATTTGTGGCATGCGGGCTTAGTTGCCCTGCGGCCTGTGGGATCTTAGTTCCCTGACCAGGGATCAAACCCATGTCCCCTGCATTGTAAGGCAGATTCTTAACCACTGGACTGCCAGGGAAGTACCCCTTCTTTGGGTTTGATTAATTTCCTAGGGTGGCTCACAGAACTCAGGAAACCCATTTACTCACTGGATTACTGGTTTACTATAAAGGATATGATAAAGGATACAGATGAACATCCAGATGGAAGAGATGCATGGGGCAAGGAATGTGGGAAGGGTGCAGAGCTTCCATGCTCTCTGAGAATGCCACTCTACCTGAATCTCCGTGAGTTCACCAATCCAGAAGTGCTTCAAACCCCATCCTTTTGGGTTTTTATGGAGGCTTCATTACACAGGTGTGGTTGATAAAGCATTGGCCACTGGTGGTTGATTTAACCTCCAGCTCCTCTCCTTCGCCAAAGGGAAACTTCCAACCCTCCAATCACATGGTTGGTTCTGCTGGCAACCAGCCCCCATCCTTAGGTGACCTAGAGGCATTCCAAGAGTCACCTCATTAACATACAGAAGACACCTTTACCTCTCTCACCACTTAGGAAATTCCTCGGGTTTTAGAACATCTAGTATAGCACCAGAAACAGGAATGAAGATCCAATATATTTTCTTGTTATAAATCACAATATTATACTTGTGAATCTTTATACTGAAACCACACTTTCTTGATTACTGTATCATGATAGTGAGTCTTAAAATGAGGTAATATCACTTTCAACCTTGTTCTTCTTTCTCAAAGATGTTTTGGTTATTCTAGGTCTTTTGCATTTCCATATGAACTTTAGAATCAGCTTGTCAATTTCTATTTGACTACCAGGATTTTAATTGAGATTGCATTGAGTCAGTAGATCATTTGGGGGGAATAGACATCTCAACAATATTGTCTTCTAATTCATGGACATGGTATATCCCTCCATTAATTTAAATTTTATGTTTCTTTCAGCAATACTTTGTGATTTTCAATGTACTAGTCTTACATATCTTTTGTCAGATTTATCCCTAAGAATTTTGTATTTTTCAATGCTGTTGTAAATTTTATTTTCAAATTTTAATTTCCAATAGTTTGTTGCTGGTATATAGAAATACAGTTAACTTTGTGTGTTGACCTTGTTTCCTGCAACCTTACTAAACTTATTAGTTCTAATGGCTTTTTTTGTGCAATTTTCTACATAGACAATCATGTTGTGAGCTATAGTGACAATTTTACTTATTCCTTTCCCATCTAGATACCTTTTATTTTTCTTCCCATACTGCACTGGCTAGAATCTCTAGTATAGTGTTGAACAGAAGTGGTAACAGGATATCTGTGTTTGTGTCTGTGTCTGTAGTTTTCTCATAATATCTTTGATTTTTGTATCAGGTAACTTATAAAATGAGTTAGACAATAGTCTTCCTTTCCAATTTTCTGAAAGAATTTGAAAAGAATTGGTATTATTTTCTCCTTTAATGTTTGGTAGAATATGCCAGTGATGCCTTCTGGGCCTACTGAATCTCATTCTGTGGGTGAATCAGAAATCTGTTTGTAACAAACTCTCCATCTGATTCTGTGGTATATCCACATTTTGAAACCACTGATTTGATAAAATGTGATCTCTTAAAGTCCAGTCCAATCATCAAGCAGCCAGGGAAGTGGCAGTTCTCAAGAGGTAAAGGGATCATGATCAGCCAATGACTTTCATCTTTTTTTTTTTTTTTTTTTTTACTTTCATCTTTGAACTGTGTTTGCATCATCACAGAGCTGTGTCACTGAACTGTGGAACTCTCTCCCCCAGAAAATTCCATGCAGAAAACGCTGTCAGGAGGTCATTCTGACAGAATTGTGAGAATTTTAAAAAGTCTAAAGTTTACTTAGTATTTAGAAGCATGCATATAGATTCCTTTCTGTTTCATAACCAATGGAAAATTGAACATTTGCTTTAATCTGCCATGAAATCAAACTTTTTAGAGAAAATTATATTTTTATAAGGAAAATGAGTTGTCCCATGTTACTGATTAGATATTCACTCTGTTAAAGTTTGGAATGATTAAAATCCTTTTCAAGAATTCTGAAATTTCCCCTGATAAAAGTCACCTTAGAGGTTGTTTATTATGCAGTAGATTCAAGTTAGTCTTTTTGTCTTCTGGAGAACAGCTTTCTGTGGCAATTTCCTAAGTGCATATTAATTGACTAGTTGATCTGTTTGGAACATATTTGATGAACTGTGCTATGACTGTTTTCATAAAGGTCCAGCTTTCACACAGGCTGGTTAACTATTTTTGTAACTAAATCTAATCCTAGGAAGGTGGTACTAATTTGTGAATAACAGCTTCCATTAACTACTTACATACCTCTATTTTGGTTGACTAAGTATAGAATCATTTTTAAAAATCTGATGCCCATAATTCTTTATGGTGAATCTATAATCAATAATGTTCACCAGCCAGTGATATCACCATCTTATATAGGAAACATGTCACTTTCTGGGCTCTTTGTTAATTCTAATTTATGTTCCAGTAGGAAATGGAAACATAATATTATGTGGTAGATGGTGTGTAAGCATATATATTATATTCCCTTTAGCTCAGAGGATTTTAACCCATTTTATTCCATGAGCCCCTTTGGTATCTGGTGATGCTTATGGATCTTTTCTCAAAATAATGTTTCAAATGTATTTTAAAAATTATAGAAATACAGAAGAAACCAATTACGTTGAATACAGCTATCAAAATATGTTTAAAACACAATTATGGTATAGTAATATATGTGCTTCCTTATTAATAGAATAAAATAATAAGATCTAGTTACAGCTTTAATAACTATTGTAATTATTGTAATTTTTTATTAAGAATGAGCTACTGGGCTTCCCTGGTGGTGCAGTGGTTGAGAGTCCGCCTGCCGATGCAGGGGACGCGGGTTCGTGCCCCGGTCCGGGAGGATCCCGCGTGCCACGGAGCAGCTGGGCCTGTGGGCCGTGGCCGCTGAGCCTGCACATCCAGAGCTAAATTTTAGTTAATTTAGTAAAAATATGGATATTTTTTCCTTCCAGGTTCATGGATTTCCCCCCCCCCCCGATTCTTTCCATGAATCCGAAGAATGCCTGCCTACCTTCTGTTCATTTTTAATAAAAACTTAGTTCTGAATCAAAAATCCATGTTACACAGAAATAAATTATGAAGAAATAGGGGGGAAAAATGAAGGTCCAGTTTTCCTTGTGGAATTGGTTGAAAGGCTTTATTCAACATTTTTATATACACTTTTTTACATTCCATTACTTCCTGCTGGAATTAGCATTGTCCTCTTCAATGAACCACTAACGAACAGCCTGACAAGTATGACTTAATCATACAGCACTTTTAATCTGTGAAACATATTTAGAATGTTAGCACAAAATAGAAATATAATGATATAAAGGAGAAAATTATACGAAATCTCAGCTCAGAAGAACCTAATGGCAGCAAGCTTGGGACGCTTAAAATCAGAAGTCCTTTGGGTCTTATCTCGGAAGCTTACTTATTGAAGACCCTGGGTGGTAGGTGGTGATTAGAAGATATAAGAAAACAAAAAGAAGGAACAGATAAAGTCATGTTTTCAAAATATGAGGTTCACAAGAGTTACATCCTATCACAGGTGTTCAGTATATATGCCAAACCTCATATTTGCAAGTTGCTAACTGGCATTGCATGATTAGATTGAGTAATTGCACATGTCGGTAAAAAGCCATAATTACCTAAGAAAAATATATGCATTTTGTGTAGGTAGGCTTCATCCATTTAGCATGTCTTTTAAATTCTGACCAACTATAAAACTGTTAGCAATGTAGAGGTAAAATCCTGTATTTTCTGTGGATCCTGACACCTGTGGGTTCTTGATCATTATTTACAAAACAGTTAGCTTTAACATTTACGTGGAAAAACACTTAAAACTAGTGAGAATTGCCTAGCCATGAGAAGCTTTGGGACTTTGTTAGAAATTTCTGTTGTTCTCCACTTCTTAAACATTGTGACAATAACTCATAGTTTATTTACAAATGAAAGTAACACTTCATAATACTTGGCAGTTTTCAAAACTAGATATATCTGTCCTTGTGTGAAGGGCTCTAATAACGCTATTGTAAGATATTTTTTGCTGACCATCTGGCAGTTCTCAGGAACCCATCTCTTTCAACATTTTATAGCTACTGCACTAGTTACAGCTCATCCTTTCAATGAATGAGCTGGAAAATGTAGATACATCAATATCATATTCTTTTAGAGCCCATTTAATCTGTGCCCTGCCCTATTATTATTTCGTTTAATAGGGCCATTATCTTCTATGGAAATAAAAAGTAATTTGTCAGAATCATTTCTTAAAATTTAAAGATCAGTCTATGTAAAATTTTTTTAAATAACAGAAACCTTTGTTTTTGTTTTTTTTTAAAGAATCTCAAATACGCTCATTAAAAATCTCAAAAACGGGAATCTAGGGCTTAGATTCCACACACATTTTTGGTCTTTTTTCAATCTGGGTTCTCAAATATCTAGTATAATAACCAAGCTTGGGTTGGGTTGACTGTATTCCTGAGAAGGAGTTTATATTAATGGTGGTGTTGATACCTCATCAAGGTCAATGAAACAATTTGTATGTTTCTCTTATAGTTTGCTTTAAGAAGCTAGGAAGAGATTCATTCCAGTATGGGAATTTTATGAATTTTCCTTCAAAAGCAATTTGTTACTCTGTGGATTTTGAATAACTAATGGTTTGTAAATACCTTTTTTGGTGATTTATGAATAAGAGTCTTGGAAAGTGTCCAATGTTCTCATTTTAACCTAGGTTTTACTTCACAAAAAACTTCTGTTGGTTGAAGAATTTTGTTAGAAAGACTGTTACTTATTTCCATATTCTGAAATTTACATTTATCATTGAATCAAAATGAAAAAGGTATTGATCCTTTTTTCAGATTCAGAGTTTAAAACTCTGTTCAGAATACCTCTGTCCCCAGCTTCTTCATCCCATTACATACCACCACCATCATGAGACCAAGTTTTTGACAGGAAACCTTCTCTCCCCCAATATTTTTCACTTTCAAATTTAGATACTTTAACTTGCAAGTTTTTCTCACATACACACATGCACACGTACTCATGCAAACTCTTCCTAGTTTGTAGGATGAAATTGATTATTCCCATAGATTTTTTGTATCAAAAGTATTTTTAAAATTTCTTAGAGAGTTTTATGGTGACTTCTGGGAAATCATTTCTCCTTGTTTTCTATCAGATGGAGATTGAAACTAACCTAATGTTAAGTAGAGTCAGGAAGTTATGTGAGGTTTGGCCAATGATTTAGCTGACTCTGTCGTTAACACTCCCTCAACCTCCTTTGTTGATACTGTCTTTTCTTCTTCCATTTACCAGGTTTCTGTCATAGCCTAAATTTAAGGAGGGAATAATATCCATGTCCATAATTATAACATTGGGCTAAATTTTGACACTCTTTGACTGAATATAAATATTAGCTATGCCATTACTTTTTTTTTTTTTTTTTTTAAGTCATAAAACTGGAAGAAATTTCAAGAGGTCACTTACATAGTTTCCTTTCTTGGAGAGACTATGTTTCCAGAAAGAGGAAATCTATAGTCTTTGTTCTAACATGTTGTTATTTTTATTATCAAATACTTTCACCTACCTGAACAAACTCTTTCCTGATATTCTCTAAACTCCATTCTCCTTATATTATTTTCTCTTGTTATTAAACATTGAACACCTTCGGTTGTTTTTTTTTTTTAAGTTCTTTTTAAAACTAGAGCATTTAAACTCACTATTAAACATTTTCCTCATACTCTTAATTACTTTTTTAAAAAATTTATTGGAGTATAGTTGATTTACAATGTTGTGTTAGTTTCAGGAGTACAGCAAAGTCAATCAGTTATACATGTACATATATCCACTTTTTTTTTTTTTTTAGATTCTTTTCCCATATAGGCCATTACAGAGTACTGAGTAGCGTTCTCTGTGCTATACAGCAGGTTCTTATCAGTTATCTATTTTATATATAGCAGTATGTATATGTCAATCCTAATCTCCCAATTTATCCCTCCCCCCATTCCCTGGTAACCATAAGTTTGTTTTCTACATCCATGACTCTACCTCTGTTTTGTAAATAAGTTCATTTTTACCCTTTTTTTTAAAGATTCCACATATAAGCAATATCATGATATTTGTCTTTCTGTTTCTGACTTACTTCACTCAGTATGACAATCTGTAGGTCTATCCATGTAAAGTAATTGGGACTAAT
Source organism: Kogia breviceps (assembly GCF_026419965.1). Lineage (NCBI taxonomy): Eukaryota > Metazoa > Chordata > Mammalia > Artiodactyla > Physeteridae > Kogia > Kogia breviceps. The sequence continues at coordinate 67,225,065 of NC_081320.1, read as the reverse complement.
TAATGTGTGGTATCATTGAAAAAGTGGTTTCCTAAGGTGTTCATTGTGTTTGTTTAGGCAAAACACTAGAATTTTAAGAATCAAAAGGTCAAAGCTGAAAGATGCTTAATGGTCACTTATTTCAATACCCTGAGACAACTAAGACACAGAAAAGTGAGATGAGTCACCTGAGGTCTCTTGGTCAGTGATTAAGAACTCTTGGGTTTTTTCCTCTATGATCACACATCTTGCTTGTCCTATTGATTGACATAAGAGTGAGTTCTTGTACAGAGCAGAGTTGTTACCGAAAGTAGGGTCTGGCTGCTCACTGCTCAAAAGCCAGTAAAGAGGCAAGGTTGATGGAAAGGAAAGTTTGCTTTATTTTGGATGCTGCAAATCTGGGAGGGAGGGTGGACTCCTGTCCACTCCTGACACACACACACCCCACCCCAACTGGCAACTAGTGGGCAAGAACTTTTATAGGCAGAGGGAGGAGCTACATGCAGAAACAGCACAATCAACTCTGACAGTCATCTTGAAATTGGTCATGCAGTGGTCTGACCAGCATCATCTTGATTGTTTTTAAGTACAGTTAATCTTCAGTTCTAGGGTCAGTTTGTTCCCATTTCCTTGAGGCCAATTCTTGGAATTGTGGCAACTTATGTCATGGCTACTGTCTGATCATCATGTAGTTAACTTTTTCCACCTGGTGAGGGTTTCAGTATTTACAACACAGCTAACAAGGTATGGCTCAGAATATTATCTATAGCCCTTGAGAAGGAACTAAAAGTCCTTGACTTTGCTTACTAATTAAACTATTACTGTTTTGTCCTGTTTGCCTTTGCTTCTGTATTTTCTCACTTCTCTGGTTAACCTTATTCTTTAGCTACAGTTTTTCTACAGACAAAAGACCAGCAGAGAACATGGGGGGAAAGGGACATAGGGTCCTGCTCCATTTCAGAGTCTTGTATATTCTTATGTTCTTAAGAAATTATGATGTCAGTGACAGAAAACAGATACTTTTAGACCAGAGGGCAGACAGCAGAAGCAAGAAGAACTACAATCCTGCAGCCTGTGGAACAAAAACCACATTCACAGAAAGATAGACAAGATGAAAAGTCAGAGGACTATATACCAGATGAAGGAACAAGATAAAACCCTAGAAAAACAACTAAATGAAATGCAGATAGGCCACCTTCCAGAAAATGAATTCAGAATAATGATAGTGAAAATGATCCAGGAAAAAATGGAGGCAAAGATCGAGAATATGCAAGAAATGCTTAACAAAGACCTAGAAGAATTAAAGAACAAACAAACAGAGATGAACAATACAATAACTGAAATGAAAACCACACTAGAAGGAATCAATGGCAGAATAACTGAGGCAGAAGAACCAATAGGTGACCTAGAAAACAGAATGGTGGAATTCACTGATGCGGAACAGACAAAAGAAAAAAGAATGAAAAGAAATGAAGACAGCCTAAGAGACCTCTGGGACAACATTAAACACAACAACATTCGCATTATAGGGGTCCCAGAAGGAGAAGAGAGAAAGGACCAGAGAAAATATTTGAAGAGATTATAGTCGAAAATTCCCTAACATGGGAAAGGAAATAGCCACCCAAGTCCAGGAAGCGCAGCGAGTCCCATATAGGATAAACCCAAGGAGAAACATGCTGAGACACATAGTAATCAAATTGGCAAAAATTAAAGACAAAGAAAAATTATTGAAAGCAGCAAGGGAAAAATGACAAATAACATACAAGGGAACTCCCATAAGGTTAACAACTGATTTCTCAGCAGAAACTCTACAAGCCCGAAGGGAGTGGCATGATATACTTAAAGTGATGAAATGGAAGAACCTACAACCAAGATTACTCTACCCAGCAAGGATCTCATTCAGATTCGATGGAGAAATCAAAAGCTTTACAGACAAGCAAAAGCTAAGAGAATTCAGCACCACCAAACCAGCTCTACAACAAATGCTAAAGGATCTTCTCTAAGTGGGAAACACAAAAGAAGAAAAGAACCTACAAAAACAAACCCAAAACAATTTAGAAAATGGTCATAAGAACATACATTACAATAATTACCGTAAATGTGAAAGGATTAAATGCTCCAACCAAAAGACACAAGCTTGCTGAATGGATACAAAAACAAAACCCATATATATGCTGTCTACAACAGACCCACTTCAGACCTAGGGACTCATACAGACTGAAAGTGAGGAAATGGAAAAAGATGTTCCATGCAAATGGAAATCAAAAGAAAGCTGGAGTAACAATACTCATATCAGATAAAATAGACTTTAAAATAAAGAATGTTACAAGAGACAAGGAAGGACACTACATAATGATCAAGGGATCAATCCAAGAAGAAGATATAACAATTATAAATATATAGGCACTCAACATAGGAGCACCTCAATACATAAGGCAACTGCTAACGGCTCTAAAAGAGGAAATCAACAGTAAAACAGTAATAGTGGGGGACTTTAACACCTCACTTACACCAATGGACAGATCAACCAACATGAAAATAAATAAGGAAACAGAAGCTTTAAATGACACAATAGACCAGATAGATTTAATCGATATTTATAGGACATTCCATCCAAAAAGAGCAGATTACACTTTCTTCTCAAGTGCGCACGAAACATTCTCCAGGATAGATCACATCATGGGTCGCAAATCAAGCCTCAGTAAATTTAAGAAAATTGAAATCATATCAAGCATCTTTTCTGACCACAACGCTATGAGATTAAAAATGAATTACAGGGAAGAAAACGTAAAAAACACTTGGAGGCTACACAATATATTACTAAATAACGAAGAGATCAGTAAAGAAATCAAAGAGGAAATCAAAAAATACCTAGAGACAAATGACAATGAAAACACGACGATCCAAAACCTATGGGGTGCAGCAAAAGCACTTCTAAGAGGGAAATTTATAACTATACAAGCCTACCTCAAGAAACAAGAAAAATCGCAAATAAACAATCTAAACTTACACCTAAAGGAACTAGAGAAAGAAGAACAAACAAAACCCAAAGTTACCAGAAGGAAAGAAATCATAAAGATCAGAGCAGAAATAAATGAATTAGAAGCAAAGAAAACAATAACAAAGATGAATAAAACTAAAAGCTGTTTCTTTGAGAAGATAAACAAAATTGATAAACCATTAGTCAGACTCTGCAAGAAAAAGAGGGAGAGGACTCCAACCAATAAAATTAGAAATGAAAAAGGAGAAATTAGGGCTTCCCTGGTGGCGCAGTGGTTGAGAATCCGCCTGCCGATGCAGGAGACACGGGTTCGTGCCCTGGTCCGGGAAGATCCCACATGCCGCGGAGCAACTGAGCCCGTGAGCCATGGCCGCTGGGCCTGCGCGTCCGGAGCCTGTGCTCCGCAACGGGAGAGGCCACAACAGTGAGAGGCCCGCGTACCGCAAAAAAAAAAAAAAAAAAAAAAAAAAAAAAAAAAGGAGAAATTACAACAGACACCGCAGAAATACAATGCATCCTCAGAGACTACTATAAGCAGCTCTATGCCAATAAAATGGACAACCTGGAAGAAATGGACAAATTCTTAGAAAGGTATAACCTTCCAAGACTGAACCAGGAGGAAACAGAAAATATGAACAGACAAATCACAAGTAATGAAATTGAAACTGTGATTAAAAATCTTCCAACAAACAAAAGTCCAGGACCAGATGGCTTCACAGGTGAATTCTATCAAACATTTAGAGAAGAGCTAACACCCATTCTTCTCAAACTCTTCCAAAAAATTGTGGAGGAAGGAACACTCCCAAACTCATTCTATGAGGCCACCATCACCCTGATACCAAAACCAGACAAAGATGCTACAAAAAAAGAATATTACAGACCAATATCACTGATGAATATAGATGCAAAACTCCTCAATAAAATACTAGCAAACAGAATCCAACAACACATTAAAAGGATCATACACCACGATCAAGTGGGATTTATCCCAGGGATTCAAGGATTCTTCAATATACGCAAATCAATGAATGTGATACACGATGTTAACAAATTGAAGAATAAAAACCATATGATCATCTCAATAGATGCAGAAAAAGCTTTTGAAAAAATTCAACATCCATTTATGATAAAAACTCTCCAAAAAGTGGGCATAGAGGGAACCTACTTCAGCATAATAAAGCCCATATATGACAAACCCACAGCAAACATCATTCTCAATGGGGAAAAACTGAAAGCATTTCCTCTAAGATCAGGAACGAGACAAGGATGTCCACTCTCGCCACTGTTATTCAACATAGTTTTGGAAGTCCTAGCCATGGCAATCAGAGAAGAAAAAGAAATAAAAGGAATACAAATTGGAAAAGAAGAAGTAAAACTGTCACTGCTTGCAGATGACATGATACTACCATAGAGAATCCTAAAAATGCCACCAGAAAACTACTAGAGCTAATCAATGAATTTGGTAAAGTTGCAGGATACAAAATTAATGCACAGAAATCCTATACACTAATGATGAAAAATCTGAAAGAGAAACTAAGGAAACACTCCCATTTACTATTGCAACAAAAAGAATAAAATACCTAGGAATAAACCTACCTAGGGAGACAAAAGGCCTGTATGCAGAAAATTATAAGACACTGATGAAATAAATTAAAGATGATACAAACAGATGCAGAGATGTACCATGTTCTTGGATTGGAAGAATAAATATTTTGAAAATGTCTATACTACCCAAAGCAATCAACAGATTCAGTGCAATCCCTATCAAATTACCAATGGTTTTACAGAACTAGAACAAATCATCTTAAAATTTGTTTGGAGACACAAAAGACCCCGAATAGCCAAAGCAGTCTTGAGGGAAAAAAACGGAGCTGGAGGAATCAGACTCCCTGACTTCAGACTATACTACAAAGCTACAGTAATCAAGACAATATGGTACTGGCACAAAAACAGAAACATAGATCAATGGAACAAGATAGAAAGCCCAGAGATAAACCCACGCACCTATGGTCCACTAATGTATGAAAAGGAGGCAAATATATACAACGGAGAAAAGACAGTCTCTTCAATAAGTGGTGCTGGGAAAACTGGACAGCTACATATAAAAGAATGAAATTAGAACACTCCCTAACACCATACACAAAAGTAAACTCAAAATGGATTCGAGACCTAAATGTAAGACTGGACACTATAAAACTCTTAGAGGAAAACATAGGAAGAACACTCTTCGACATAAATCACAGAAAATCTTTTTTGACCCACCTCCTAGAGTAATGGAAATAAAAACAAAAATAAACAAATGGGACCTAATGAAACTTAAAAGCTTTTGCACAGCAAAGGCAACCATAAACAAGACGAAAAGACAACCCTCAGAATGGGAGAAAATATTTGCAAAGGAATCAACGGACAAAGGATTAATCTCCAAAATATATAAACAGCTCATGCAGCTCAATATTAAAAAAACAAACAACCCAATCCAAAAATGGGCAGAAGACCTAAATAGACATTTCTCCAAATAAGACATACAGATGGCCAAGAAGCACATGAAAAGCTGCTCAACATCGCTAATTATTAGAGAAATGCAAATGAAAACTACAATGAGTTATCACCTCACACCATTTAGAATGGGCATCATCAGAAAATCTACAAACAACACATGCTGGAGAGGGTGTGGAGAAAAGGGAACCCTCTTGCACTATTGGTGGCAATGTAAATTGATACAGCCGCTATGGAGAACAGTATGGAGGTTCCTTAAAATACGAAAAATAGAATTACCATATGATCCAGCAATCCCACTACTGGGCATATACCCAGAGAAAACCATAATTCAAAAAGACACATGCACCCCAATGTTCATTGCAGTACTATTTACAATAGCCAGGTCATGGAAGCAATGTAAATGCCCATCGACAGACAAATGGATAAAGCAGATGTGGTACATATATACAATGGAATATTACTCAGCCATAAAAAGGAACGAAATTGAGTCATTTGTTGAGACATTGATGGACCTAGAGACTGTCATACAGAGTGAAGTAAGTCAGAAAGAGAAAAACAAATAACGTATATTAACACATGTATGTGGAACCTAGAAAAATGGAACAGATGAACCAGTTTGCAGGGCAGAAGTTGAGACACAGATGTAGAAAACAAACGTATGGACAGCAAGGAGGAAAAACCGTGGTGGGGTGGGGATGGTGGTGTGCCGAATTGGGCGATTGGAATTGACATGTATACACTGATGTGTATAAAATTGATGACTAATAAGAACCTGCAGTATAAAAAACAAACAGAACAACTAATACTAAACTTTCTTTGGGTTATTTGTATGGAAATATGTTAACATAAATGTTTCAGGTATTATATGAAATTTCTAAAACTCTTATATGTTCTGGTATAATGTTATAAGTCATAATTCTAGTTATTACTTTAAAATGTATATCTCAGAAATAACTAAATTTCCTTGTCAATTGCAATATTATGAACTTTCATCAAATCTTTAACTGTGGTCATTTTTAAGTCTTTTGTCATTTACAGACAGTTCTGGGTGTATTCTGATGCTTTTGCAAAAAAATCCTATAAGAGGATTTCATCTTCAAGGAATTCATGGAAAAGACTCAGACAAGTACAAGTTTCTGGTAACTGACTATACTGCTGAACTGAATGAATAAGCATTTTCAGAACTCTGTTGGAAAACTGATGAATTCATAAAAGTGCTAACAAAAGATCAAGATGAAAAAAAATTAATTACATGGGACTGAGTGAACTGATGAGGATGATTATAATTTTTGTGACTTTCTGTTTGAATAAAAAAAAAATCCCACAAGGGAAAAAAAAAAAGAAAACATACTCTTATACATTGAGCTTCTTTAAAATGTTTTTAATAGCTCCTAATTCTGTTGATAGAATTATAATAATCTGTAGGCAAATTTTCCTTTTAATCAGAAAAATATAAAAGGAAGTAAGATTTCTATGTAGCTCATGATCATTTGAAGAATTTGACACTATACTAAACTAAATAGCTCAACATGAGTGTTGTTCAAGATGAACTACTCCAGAACGTCAATTAAATGTTTTTGTGTTTTAGGAGTGTTTGGATCTACCTTTTAAAGCATATTATAAACTCAGCTATCTACTGCTTTCCAAAATCTAGACTTTTAAGCGAGCCCCTAAAGTATTAGCCAAAAGTAATCCCCAATGCTGTAATAAACTATGTGTCTAAAATACCTATTTTGTCAAGTGATTTGAAAGGAAAACAGATGGTCAGGAAATTAAATGATCATATGTGAAATATGTGATCGTTCAGAGAAAAAGATTGGCTGAAAAAATTGCCTCTCGGAATGACCAATATCCTTTTCCATTTAAGTAACCTAGAAGATCAGCTTCTGTAACACTTAGAGACTTAAAAGATCTTAGATTCTATGATTCTCAGTCAATGTTGGAAGAGACTATAGAGTGATGGTATCTAAAGCCAGTCCACAGACTAGTACTAGCCTATGACAAGCATTCTGTGTGAGCACTTTAGCCTGTCAGTAGTGAAAGGAAAAAGAGGAAGATGATGTGGTAAGTTTGTCATAGAGCTAAATACATCCAGCTTTTTATAATTGAAATGTCATTTTTGAAATGATAGTGATAATAGATCTTTGCTGTTATTGTTTGTTTTTATAATGTTCTTAGCAAAGTTGGGGTCTTCAGGCATAAAAAAAAAATTAAACCATTTAGGAAATTATAAAAATCTGGGCACCATTGCCTTAGATGCCAGTTCAATTGTCTACTCTTTAGAATATAAAGTACCTACTATAGAATTTCAATTATTTAATAAAAGTGGAATAAATTACTTAGAAGGTTCTTAGTATGACCCCACCCATCACCCCCAAGATTACTCTGAAAGTCTGGTCTTCAACTGTTTTCAATAAATTATTGCAGCTGTTTCTGGGCAGTGATTTTTCTTCCCCCTTCCATTTTCATGACTATGCTGAAGCTTTCATTGAAACTCAGCCTGCATCTATAGATGCATCTGAACTGTTTGTCAATATTAGTAGCTCATAATTGTGATTTGTCATGCAGCACCTCTTACTGTTCTTATAACAGTTCTGTGGTTTTAAAAAGTTATTTTGGTAGCAGTTCCTTTATCATCAGAGGGAACATTTTGCCTCAATAGGAAATTCATTCTGTGCAGACAGGCTGCAAATTCCCATGACATGGCAGGCTCATCTGTCAAAGAATATTTTTTATTCCCATTACCTCTTTGATTACATTCAGAATGCCCCAGTAATGCTGATGAGATCATTCTAACTCTTAAGAACATTTTCCTCATGTTTTTCATTATCTCCATATAACATAAAAAAGGTTTAACTCACAGTGAAATGATAGAGAAATCTCTGTTTTTCTGTTTGGGAAGTTGTTTTGGGAAGGAATGTTCATATATGAATCTTCTAAAATATTTTTAAAACTAGCAGTACCTGTATTTATTTCTTAACTGAACGCTAAGTTGCATGTATGACATTTACATATACTATGGGTTCTATTAGTGAATGGTTTATACACAAAAAAATTTTCTGTTTATTGTCAAGTCTACCTATAATATACTGAAAGAACAGGAAATACTATGAGTTATTGGTACATTTTTTAGTGAAATGTGGTGTTTTATGTGCCATAATGAGAACCAAAATAGGTAAACACTCGGCTATGTGATTTAAGAGCAGAAATATATAATTGATGCAATTAGATGCCTAATTGGCATTTTAAATGAAGTCTGTATTTGTGCATATATAATTATAATTTGAAAATATTCTGAATATTTATCCTCTGTTTTTCTCTGAATTATAGTACTATATATATATGCTCAGGATTTTATTTTTTATTTTTAAAAAACTTTTTATTATGAAAAATTTTAAACATTCAGAAAGTAAAGACAATAATATAATGAGCCCAATATACCCTTACCCACTTTAATAATCAAAGCATGCCGATCTTGTTTCATTTATGTCTCCATTCACCATTATCTTCCCACTAGATTATATCAAATCAAATATCATCCTTTTATCCTTAATATAAATCATTTCATCTTTAGTTTCATCCATAAATTGTATACCAATAATACATCTAAAATATTTTTTCTTGATGCTATCAAATATACAAAGAGTTCAAGTTTCCCTCCCTCTTGCGTATCTCAGTGTGTGTGTGTGTGTGTGTGTGTGTGTGTGTGTGTGTGTGTGTGTGTGTGTCTGTACATTTTGTTTGACTCTGGATCAAATTAAAATCCACACATTGTAATTGTATTTGGCTAATGTTTTTCCTGAACCACTTAAACATAGTTTTCCTTCTCCTTCCTTTTTTATTTTCTTGCCAATCATTTACAAAAGAAAGTGGGTCATTTATCCTGTAGAATTTTCTATATTCTGGATTATTCTGATTGTACCCCCTTGGGGGTATTGCTAACAGGTGCCCGTAAATCGTTAGTTTTGGTATTTTAAGATTATCTTCCATCTTTGAATGTAAAGCTCAAATGTCTTCATTTCTCTGCTTCATTTGAGTAAAGTACTTCATTTACTTCATTCAAGGAAAGTCCAATTCCCAATCTAACTTTTTTTTTTTGTCATATCTGTCAATCCATTTTAGGTATTTTAGGAGAAAATTACATATAAGAAGAGTGCTTTCCCACTTGTTCCTAACCTCGAAAAGAGAGATTAATCAACTAAAAAAATGTAGCTTATTCTTACTTGTGGGTGGCATAGAGTTTCACTGAGGTGTACAAAGGCCATTTTAAGCATTTCGGTTCTTTGCAAGTGAGTCCTAATATGGTCAAAATTCTTAATTACTAAGTGCTTCTTGACCATTGTATTTTTGTGGAATTCAGTTTCTGAAATTACAAAATGTGTTCTGATAAACCAATTCACTTGTCTTCCTAACTGTTCTAATTGAGTGTTTCTCTGCTTGCTGGGGAGGAATAGGGGAGAAAGGACTCATTTCCAGAAGGATGTATCAGGATTACCAATAAGGCTTTTAATGCCCTCTACTCTTCTCCACCCACCCCTGCTGAATTGAGGGCTATGATTGCAGTAAAGGCTACTGATGGAATCATCAAACATCCGTCAGTTGTGTTGAGGGTGGAAAATAGGTTGGAAACCACTGTCAACAGTGGTTGTAAGGCCACTTAAGTAAGCCCTCGTGAGAAAGTTGCTGTATAAAGTTGCAGTGCACCTCATTAACTTACAAAGACATTTTAGCCCAAGATGTTGACTATCAAGAAGACAAAAAGATCAGAGCAAATAATGGCCTCTCTTTCCCCACTAAGGAAGGCTTGATTCACATACATAGAATAGATTAGGGATGAGGATACATTTCTGACTAGAGAAATGAGTTTATTCTTTTAGTGGAGATTTTTTGAGCATCTACTTGGTGTTGCAGAGTGCACATCTCTAAGGGAGAAAAGAAATAACAATTCAAAGGGTCTCTATCCCCTGAGAGCTTATAGTTTAGTTGAAGAGAAAAGGCACAGTCACACAAAAGACTTAAATAAAAATGAAAGATAATATTTGATTAAGCATTAGGATTGGGGATGAAAAAGTTTAGGAAGCAGAATGAAGCCAAGAACAAGGGCCAAAGGATTTCTGAGGAAATTCGGGGCTTCTCCTATTTGGGAATGATTTTATCATGTGAAGTCGATGACTCTCTCCAAAACCTCTTAAGCTCCCTCCATATTTGTGATTCACACAAGAAAATTACCCAAATTACCAAAATCTTCAGTTCCAGTGAACAAAAACTGTCAGTACAACCAAAATAATGTACCCTTTCAATTAAGCTGACAAGCTACACTTGCAACGTATTTGCTAAAAATAAATGAAACATCTCAAAGTAAAAATAAGGTATGAGTAGTAAGCCCCAATTGCATTATTATTTAAGTGAGGGTGGTGAAAAACAGAGGTATTAACCTTTCTGTGTTGGAGATTCTATGGAGAATTGATGCAAGCTATGGAGCTTTTTCCCCTGGAAAATAATTGTATTTATATACAGAATTTTGCACATATTTCAGGATTCATGGATCCCTGGAAGCTGACCCACCGACTCCAATTTTTAAGAATTCTGACATATAAGAATAAAACAGAACTAAACTTTCTACTCCCCCTTAAGTGATGAGAAGGTTAGTAGGCTTAAAGCTACAAACATTTAACAAATTGGGTCCAAGAACAGTGCTAGGTCCAGAAGGGTAATCAGAGCAAAAGGCAGATGGGCTTAGGGAGGGTGGTGGTCCTAGGATGTTATCTGAAGCTGGGTTTTCATATGTACCTGAAAGCATATTCCATGGTTCAGTTGAATCCATTTAAAGAGTGTATACTTAGGTACTTTAAGGAGAATACAGACCAGTTTTGGCTAAAGTTAGTAGTAAAAAAAATGAAGAAATTGCAAAGTAAATTACACTATCCCTAACAGACTTAATTTAAAAACTTTGGCTCTGAAGGACCCACCAAAGGAGTTTAAATTATTTTCTTTAGCCCATTAAGCCTGGGTAACTTTCAAATAAACTGTACATGATTCCTCAATAGTACCATATGTAACTTTAAAAGCCCTTTATTTAACTTTTATGTATGCGAATTGTGTTGAAAACTAACAGGAAGCTGTTATTAAAATTATCAAAACTTGATAATATCACACAAAAAAGAAAGTTAATTCATAGGAATCATGATTCAGGAAATAGAGTAACCAGTATATATTGTCACTTTAAAGAGGAATAGCTGTCAACATATGCTATCAATAGTTAAATCTTCTAGAAAATTTCGAATAGCTCTCTGCCAATCAGTAAAGATAGCATCATATTCATCACCATAGCTTCAGTTGTCAGGAATGATGTTTTTATTGACTAAAGGCAGTACTTTAAAAAAGCAGAGAAGAGAGTTAACTTTGAGGAAATACCAATTGTGGAATTTTATTAGCAGTATTTCCTCTTACTCTGACTAGTAGGACAATTATAAATATATCCTTATTCTTAAGATGAAATACTTATTTAGTAGTTACACAGCTGTGGAAGTATAGCACAGTACTTCACTAGTTCCTATTCTGTTAAGGTCCATGAATAGAAAAAGGCTTACTTGCAACTGGACCAGTCCACCAAAAAAATTATTGAGATCATTGACCAAGTGCAGTTGAAAGGTTGACTCAGGAGTTAGATTCAAAGTTAATTGAGAAACATGTTTATTGCAGTCATGACAGGGCCTCAAAAGTGATTTTAAAACTCATTGAATTGATAACTAATAAGACTATTTTAATTATTGTTGAGCTTACTTTTCAATCTCTTCCTCTCTTTTTTCTCTCTCTCATCCCTCCCTTCCCCCACCCTCTCTCTCTCTCACCCATTAACATTATTGGCTTTTAAAACCTAAATCAGGACTTCTCTAAATATGAATAGGTCTTTGTCAATCTATTATCTCTTCTGCCTGCATATAAATTTCTTCCATACACATTATGTGGCAATAGGGGTAATGGTGATATGAAAAAGATGAATGGGTATAAGGATATTAAGAATCCATGGTTCTTTTACATTCACATAAGATTTCAGTGAGTCTATTTGGAAGCAATAAGATTCTGGTATTTGCTATTTAGTAACATAGTGTCACTGATGTGAAATTTAACTCATGTATTTATTTGTATAATTAGTATTTGAGTGTCTGTAGTATGCAGTGTACACAGCAGAACAAGCATACCAGTTATTAAAAGATTGAACTATTTCTACAGTAGTTGGGAGATAGCACTGCCGTGGGTGCCATATCCCACCTTCCATGCTCTGAAAGTCCCAGACCCTCTTCCAAAAACCTCTAGATATCCTTATGATCCAGTAAACAAAAGAACCATAAAAGACACAGTAGAGGGTCTTCAAGACTTTCATGTGAAGGCCAGCATCATTCTGATTGGGCAGGACCCCATGCCGTACCAGTTGTTAAAAGTAATATTTAAATCACCTGGGCTATATGCAAAACATTGTGTTTAACCCACCAGGGAATAAAAAGGTGAATAAGTCATATCCCCTGTTCCCAAGGAGCTCACAGATGAATCAGTAGTAGTGGTTATAAAATGGCTGACATTTACTGAGCACTTACTAGAAGCCTGAGCACTGTTCTAAGCATGTTTCATATATTATCTCATTAACCTCACAATATCCTTAGGAATTTGTTTTCTCTCTTTTACAGATGAGAAAACTGAGGCATAGAAGGATTAAATAATCTTTCCAAAGTCATACAAACAATAAGAGGTGAGGCCATAATACATATCAGGCAGTCTGACTCCTGAAAGGGCATGGGTGGATGTGTGTAGAGTTCTAATTTGCGCCTGCACTCCAGGTACGTTCAAGACACTGGAGATACACCAGAGAACAAAACAGACCAAACTTTCTGCCTTCATGCAGGCTGTATTCTTATGAGCAAGATAAACAGAAAATAAGTAAATGAATAAACTATAGAGTATAACAGGTGGTGAAAAGTGCAGGGGAGTAAAACAAGGCAGGGGAGGGGTGGGGTGTGCTGGAGAGGCATAGCTTGCAATTTTAAATAGGGAAGTCAAGAAAAGCTTCAGTGAGGAGACATTTGAATAAAAGCCAAGAGGGGAATAAGCCCTTTGACTCTCCAGAAAGAAAAAATACTCCAGGCAGAAGGAAAACCAAATGAAAACTCCAAGCCACTGGCATGTTCATAGAACAGCAAGGAGACCAGATGGTTGGTTGGAGTGAGCAAGGGGACAGTAGTAGCAGACTGTGGGATAGGAGACAGTAGTGGCAGATGGATCATGTAAAAGAAAGGGGCAAATTATTGGTATATGTGTATCCACATTGAAACATGATTCTGTGGAAGATGCAGAGACCAGATTAAAAAGGGTCTTGCAAACCATTTTAAGGAGCTTGACTTTATCTTGATGGAGCCATTGAAGAACTTTAAGCATGGCAGTGACAGATCTGGCTGCCATATAGAGAATGAATTAGAGAGATGTAAGGCAGACCCATCAGGGTCAGGGAGGAGCAGTAATCAAGGTAGGATAACGATTTAGCACCTGATCTATGACTGCAGCCAGCCAAGGGAATAGAGAAAAGTATACAGACAGAGAGAGATTTAGGAGAGACTTACTAGAACTTGGTGATTGCTTAGATGTGGTAACCAAAGGCAAGTGAAGACTCCAGGTAATTCCCAGCTTTCTGCCTTGGGTAGCTGAATGGATGATGATGCCATTCACTGAGAAAAATTAAGGTTTTTTGGTATTTAGATGAGATGACAAAGATGGTTTGGGCATATTGCATTTGAGAGGTAATAGACATGGTCTGGGCAGGGTTTAGCATATAGATTAAAGACAACAATCTTGTCCACTTCAATTCTTGTTGGTATTTTAAAGTGCTGTAATGTATTTTTACAAACATACCCTAAGGTGCCTGTTTACATACCAACCTATTTTAGACCTATAAAAAAATTTTGCATTTATCTGCCAAGCAATTGCTCTCCCATGGAAGGAGAGCTCTGGTGAGTACCTGTCCTTTGTTGTCTCTAATTCTAATATTCTATAACCTGCTTTATTTTGTCATTTGATTTAGATGATTTAAAGGCTTTTCAATCACAAGCCACGTGTATACTAATAGAAGAACCTTCAACAATATATATATTTTTTATTCACCAAAAAAGATGATCATTTCTTGATCACAAGCAGTAATATTTCTTGTCCTCAGCTCAACCTCATTATGACTATACATTTAAGCAAACTAAGATATCCTCTGAAATGAGTCACCTCATCCCAGGGTTCAACTGACATGAAGAATTACCTTATTTTAGTCAGAAAACCTTAATGAGATTAGGTTGGCCTTTCTGGACTTTATGTGTTGCTACATACAGGAGTTAAAAACCTTGATCTATGTATATCACACAGATCAGGAGAAGACCAATGAAAGCAGAAATGAACTCATGTTTCTGTATGCAGCTGCTTTGATGAAGACATTTCAAGTAGAAACTGGAAAAACAGAAGCACAAAACTAAGGAGATAATAGCCAGTGAAGGGGAGAAGTGATTAATTCAGATCAGGAAAAAGCTGCAGAGCTCAAAGAGACTGATGAAATTATTAGGGGCTGTTGGAGATGTAATCCATATCTCCCTGTCACATATGTTCTATGTGATAGTACCATGAATGTCATGGGAGAAAATTAATGCCTTACAATATAAACATGTTTAAACTTTATGAAAAATACCCACACAAGAGACTGATTTGATATATATACATTCAGAGATGGACAGGGAAATTCATCTGCTACATGGTGAGAGCAGCTGACAATCAGGAAACTCAAAGTTACATTCTAGCAGAATCTTTCATTAATACTGACCCATAATTGTGGCTCTGTAAAAGTTTTCATCTTATTCTATTTATATAGTGTCCTTTGTAATATGATAATGCATTTCAATTATTATTGTTGGATTGCAAACAAAATGCATCCTAGACATACATTCCTTAGCTAAGGGAAAAGGCCCAAGCTCTGCTGCTCTCTGCTCATAGGTAAAAAAATTTAAAAGAGTTCTACAATTTTCTGTTTCTTAAAAAAGAACAAATCTTGATTAAATTTTAAGTTCTATTGGAATGTTTTATAAAATTATATTATTAAAATTCTAAAAGAGTTTTAATCATAAAGATGGGGGAGGCTTGAGTGTGAGATATAAATATTAACATTTCTTTACTTTTCTCCAATAATTTATATTGCTCCCTGGGCTCACTGAGCTGTGTCTTAATTTTGAAGTTACCTGGAGTTCTACCTTGTCACAGCCTGACCTAATGTGTGTGGGTGAGTGAGGAAAACCACTTAAAAAGAGTGTTGTGACTTTAAAGAATACAGTGCATTTTCCCAGCATGAGCATTCATGATGTTTCTGCAGAAAGGGAGATGACATAGGACAAGGGATTACTTTGTTTTGATTAAGGATTGAATAAATGTTACAGTACCAGTGCTTTGTCTGTACACAGGCAACAAATAAGTATGTGATTCTGAAATGCACAAATGGGATAAAGGTGGCTTATATAAGGAGCAAATATAGCAGAAGCATACAAATATCAAACTTTCCTTTATTCAGACATCAAGAAAGTATATCTGAGCTGGTCTTTTTATCTCATTCCTATTTCTGCCATGCAATGCTTTATATACACTTTTAATAGTTAAACTGCTTTTAATGGATGAATTTTCATTTAAAAGTAAAAAAAGATGTTCTTTGCTTCAAGCAGCAGGTGTGTTTTTAATCTTTAATAGGTCACCTTCCCAAGTGCAAGCAGGCAAGCTGTTATTGATCAAAGAGGTTTTGTTGGGTAGCTCTCAGATTATTGAGTGACAAACTTTATTGAATTTGACTTAACAGAAGTCAGAAGACAGCTGAAGCATAAGAGCTTGCACTGCCATCAGAGTCATTTTACGACAGCCAGGGAGCAAAGCTCAGAGATGGATACTGAGCTCTTTGCTGGCCCTTGGAGATTAACTGAACAGCCTTCCTACCAATTCCCAAGCCTGTCAGCAGAACCAATTAGATTTTCAACCAGTAGACAAGAAGGGTGGCACTTGGGGACCTTTTTGCTTTAGGTCGAAGGCTTTTCAGACTGCGATGAGATGACATTGATGATGACACGTTGAGCATTGGTTGGTTTTAAGACAAGTTAAATTAGCAGTCTTGAAATGATTCCAACTGTCTCCTGACTTCTCACTGTTGCCATATTCAGTGGATCCTGTCAGGAGCAAGTTGATGACTTAATAGTCTTTCTTGAGTGGATTTGAGCACTTTGGCTGTGTGTTTATGTGTAGTTGTCATGCTTAAAATATTCATATGAAGGTTTGAAATATTTATTTGAAGGCGCCTTCTGCAGAGTTCAGCAGTAAGGCTCTCAGTGCTTCTACCTACTTTTTATTTTACTTTATTTTTTGCTTCTCTAAGCAGTTATTTTGTACAACTACCTTTTATTCTATTTCATATATAATTGATGACAGTGTTTCATGTAGTTGTTGATTACTTCATTTATGATAAAGTTAAAGAGCCTTTCTGACATCCTGCTTCTCTTCCAGACTACTGTATATTCGGATCTGCTTACTTCTCATAATAGTTTGGGAACCGTGGGGATTAGGGAAGCCACCATTGTTTTTACTCCATGACCTTTTATCCAAGAAACTGAGGCAGCTTTGAATGGAAGGGCTATAAGCACAAGAATGAAAGCATGTATGTATTAACAATGCAGTTAATCTTGTCTTAAATGATATAGACAGGGTATCTTTGAGAAGCTTCATTTTTGACCTTGGAAAAGTTTTTCAAGATACTTGTTTGAGGTATTGAAAATATCATTACTCAAGTCTGCATTTGCACTTAAAGATTACTGAAGAGTCTTAGCCTCTACTAACCTTAGAAAACTATTATGGGGGTACTTTTACATTATATAGATAATTGAGATTTCTGATTTAAAGTTTTTTATATTCAGCAGAGTTACGTGGCATATAACTCATTTACAATAACTTGCAATTTGTTGTAACTCTTCATTTTTATAAACGAGAATGATTTTAGCTGATTATATTTGTGTAGGTACGTACATATGCATCTGCAAACGTGTGCATATTTATAATTCATATTTTGTAACAAAGTTCTGTAATTTCTACAGCTACATTCTGGTGTTATTAGTTGGTAAATGCTGACCCCTCTAAAGGGATGAAAATGACAATATTTTACATGTATAAATGATTTCAGGCTACTAGAGAGAACTCCTTTGCTGAATGAGACAAGGGCTAGCACCTTGGAGACCTACAGTAGTTAAATCCTTTCTGTAGACTTTGATTTACAAACAGAGCATCTTTAGTGTATGTACTTGACGCTGGATTTGGAACTCTGACCCCATGGTTTCATAGGTATACATTGCTTGGGATACCAATTATAATGTGTGGGAAATAAATCTTTCAACATCAGATCATATTTTCAAATGGATTCTCCTTGCTGCTTTTTAAGATAGCCATGTTTGGTCAGAACCCCATGTAATCATCACCCAGTCCCAACAAGCAATAATCCATGGCCAATCTTGCCCATCAAAATCCCGATTCATGTATTCTCTTATATTATTTAGAAACAAATTCAAGATAAGCGTAAAGTTTCATCTATAAATATTTTGGTTCCTAACTAAAAGATGACATAACCACAATACCATTAACACATCTGAAAAGACTGAACAATAATTCCTTAATTTCATCAAGGATAGAGCCAGGTATTATTCGTTGTTGTTATTCAGAATTACCAACGGTTAAAATGTTGATTCGTTTCTTTCCTCTTTTCTAAACACACACATTTCCCTCCTCAAAGCTATTTTTATATTGTTCTTTGATGCTTATTTTTGACTCCTTCTCCTCCTGCCCAGCCAAGCTGAGCATTTCAATAGCACTCTCATCAGCACCTTTAAAACTCTCATCCCCTGACCCTCTCTTATGCTTACTCATCCAATCACCAACCACATAATAAAGCTAACAATTGGTTTTCTCTGCTCCTGGACTGCTAAATGCTGCTGAAGGAAACTGCATAAATGTTGTTTGAACCATTACATTTATGATTTTCAGCCTCAGGTGACCCCTTGCTACCACCTGGTGATCAGTTTACCATTCCCCACGGGAGCTATTTCAGATACTTACTTCTTTCCTCAATTCCCCAGCCTTGCCTCTAGCCAATATCGTTAGGCATAATAGATGACTTGGACTTCTGGTTCTCTGTGAAAGAGAGAGTCATGAGTTATATCAAATTTCCTTTCTTCCTCCTAATTTAAATATATCTTCATTAATCTTTAATTCCTACCCTCTGTCTCAAAATAAAAATGTTCCTTCTTCCAACAAGGTTAATATTTAAGACCATGGACTCTGAAGCCAGATTGCCTGGTTTAGAATTCAGGCTCCACCTCTTCTTGACTGTATGTCCATGGGCAAGTTTTTCAACTCCTCTGTGCTTCAGTTTTCTCATCTGTAAAATGAGGATTCTAGTAGTTCTTGCCTCTAGGGTTGCATACAGAATTAAGTGACTTAATATATGTAAAGTTCTACAAACAGAGGCTGGCGTCTGGTGCAGAAGATATCACAATATATGTAGTAGTAGTTTTTTTTTTTTTTCTTTAATTGGGGTATAGTTGTTTTACAATGTTGTGTTAATTTCTACTGTACAGCAAAGCGAAGTAGAGTTCCATGTGCTATACAGCAGGTACTCATTAGTTATCTATTTTATACCTATTAGTGTATATATGTCAATCCCAATCTCCCAATTCATCCCCCCCCCTTTTCTCCCCTTGGTGTCCATACTTTTGTTCTCTACATCTGTGTCTCTATTTCTGCCTTGCAAACCAGTTCATCTGTACCATTTTTCTAGATTCCACATTTATGCGTTAATACATGATATTTGTTTTTCTCTTTCTGACTTACTTCACTCTGTGTGACAGTCTTTAGGACCTAGAGGCTGTAGTAGTAGTTGTTATCGTTATCTTTCCAAGACTCTACCTGTGTTCCTGATTGTGATAAGTAGCATAAAGAACAGGAGGAAGCTTCCTACATAGGTTGGTCTGGGAAGGCCTCTCTGAGGAAGTGACATTTGACCAGATATCTAATGGGTGAGATTAGTCTAGTCAAGTGAAAAACTTAGAGAACACATCCTAGGCAGAGAAAACTAGTGCAAAGGCCCTGAAAGACAGAAATTATTTGGCTTTTTGAGGAATGAAAGGAAACTAGTTAAAGCTGAAGTGTAGCAAGAAGGGAAAGAATGCCTCAAGTGAACTTGGGGAGATGCCTGAGGCCAGCCAGCATCATATAGGAGCGTAGCAGGCCACCATAAAGTGTATACATTTTATTCTAAGTGCAATGGGAGGCCATTGAAGCATTTTAACCAGAGGAACAGCATGATCTAATTTGTATTTTTAAAGATTACTCTTTCGGTTAGATTGATTAGATTTAGATTAGATTGATTACATTGATTGATTAGATTTAGATAGAGAATAGATTGTTTGAAGGGCAACAATGGAATAGGGAAAGGTTGATAAAAGATTATTGCGTTATTCTAATTGAGAGATGGTAGTGATTTGGATTGTGGTGGCGGCAATAGTAATGGCATGAAATAGATGAATTCTAGATATAATTTGGGAATTCAAATGGGGACATGGTGATGGATTGGTTGTGTGAGGGAGATGGTGAAGGAAAGGTAAGAATCAAGTATGACTTTTAAGTCACTGGCTTGAACAGTATGGTAGATAGTGGGGTTATTTATATAAATCATTCTCTAGCAAAGTCCACAATCTCCAGGCAGGAAAAGGTAAAGAAAGATAAAGTATAATCCAAGATAAACTACAAAGTGACTCATTTTGGTTTCAAGATGGCCTTGCTTTCTCATTCCTCTTAGTATGGTAGATGGCAAGGAGAACTACCACTTATTTATATCTAATGCTTTTTTTTTAACGTTTAAAAGTCAACTTTATAAAAGTACAATTTACATACAATGAATGTACCCATTTTAAATGTACATTTCAATGAGTTTTAACAAATGTATAGATCTATGTAATCCACTGCTCCAGTCAAGTTATAAAAAGTTTCCATTACTCTGAAAAGTTTGCTCCTGTCCCTTCGTTGTCATGCCCAAGCCCTGGCCCCAGTCCTAGCCCTAGGAAACTACAGATCTCTGTAATTATCACTATAGATTAGTTTAACCTGTTCTAGATTTCTATATAAATGGAATTATATAGAATTTATTCTTTTGTAGGTACCTTTTTTCCCTCAAATCATTGTTTTTTGAGATTTATCCATATTGTTGTATATCAGTAATTCATCCTTTTAAAATTTTGGAGTAGTATCCCATTATATGAGTATGTACCACCAGTTGTTCATTCATCCACCTGTTGATCAACAGTTGGATTGTTCCCATTTTGAGGCTGCTGTGAATCAAGCTGTTAGGAACATTTGTGTATAGGAGCTTTTATGGACATAAGTTTTCAATATTCTTGGATAATACCTGGGAGTGGAATGGCTGGGCCAATATGATATGTATGGTATATGTTCAACTCTTTAAGAAATTGCCAAACTTTTTCAAAGTGGTTGTATCATTTTACATTCCCACTGGCAATGTATGAGTTTCAGTTGCTTCACATTCTCACCAATACTTAGTAAGATCACTCTTTTTAATTTTGGCCATTATAGTGGCTTTGTAATGTTATTTCATTATGTTTTTAATTTGCATTTCCCTGATGATTACTGATGTTGATATCTTTTCATGTGTTTGTATATCTTCTTTTGTGAAATGTAAAGATTCTGTTTAAATTTTTTGTGTACTTTCTAGTTGAATTGTATGCCTTCTTTTTATCAAATTGTAAGAGTTCTTTATATAACCTGGAAACAAGTCATTTGTTTGATATATGAGTTGCAAATACGTCCCAGTCTGGGACTTGCCTTTTCGTTTTCTTTATAGTGTTTTTGGAAGAGCAAAAGTTTTAAATTTTGATGAAGGCTAAGTTGTCTTTTTTATTTCCTTTTTCTTTTTTGGCTAGTGCCTTTTGTGTCCTAACAAATCTCTGCTCACACCACCATCATGAATCTTATTCTCCTGTTTTCATCTAGAAGTTTGAATTGTTGTCTTTTCAGTTTAGGAATGTTATACATTTGGATTTTATTATTAATATGGTGTGATATAAGGGTCAAAGTTCATTTTCTTTCATACTGATATCCAGTTGTTATGGCATTATTTGTTGAAAGGACTATCCTTCCCCCCACCCCGAATTACCTTTGCATCTTTCTTGGAAATCAATTGACCATAAGTGTTCAGATCTCTTCCTAGATTCTCTTTTGCTCCATTGACTTATATGTCTATCCTTATGCCAATACCACACTGTCTTAATTATTATAGATTTATAAGTTTTGGAATCAGATTGTGTAAGTCATCTAATTTTGTTCTCTTTTTTCCAAAGTTGTTTTGGATATCCTGGGTTCTTTGAATTTCATATAAATATTGCAATCAGCTTGGCAATCCCTATCCCCACAAAAGCCTGTTGTTATTTTAATTGGAATTGCATTGAATCCATAGATAAATTTGGAGAGAATTGACATATTAGAAGTCTTTCCGGGCTTCCCTGGTGGCGCAGTGGTTGAGGATCTGCCTGCCGAGGCAGGGGACACGGGTTCGTGCCCCGGTCCAGGAAGATCCCACATGCCGCGGAGCGGCCGGGCCCGTGATCCATGGCCGCTGAGCCTGCGTGTCCGGAGCCTGTGCTCCGCAACGGGAGAGCCCACAACAGTGAGAGGCCCGCGTACCACAAAAAAAAAAAATCTTTCCATCCATAATCATAATATATCATTCCATTTATTTAATTCCTCTTTAATTTCCATCAGTAATGTTTTATAGCTTTCAGTAAACAGGTCTTGATAGTTTTTAGTAAATGGATCTTGTTCATCCACTGTACTGTGTATACTTATTCCCATTATTTATTTATGTTTTTTTAAAAATTGCTTTTGTTAGTGGTATTGTAGTTTTATTTCATTTTCCAATTGTTTATTGCGAGCTTATAGAAATACAATTGATTTTGTGTTTATTGACCTTGAATGCTGTGACATTGCTAAATTCACTTACTAATTCTCATAGCTTTTTTGAAGATTTCATAGGATTTTTTTAACATATCAATAATTACTTTCTTTTTAAAATTTTTTATAATTTTTGAATTTTATTTTATTTGTTTTTTTTATACAGCAGCTTCCTATTAGTTATCCATTTTATACATATTAGTGTATACATGTCAATCCCACTCTCCCAATTCATCACACACACACACTCAGACGCTTTCCCCCCTTGATGTCCATACATTTGTTCTGTACATCTCTGACTCAATTTCTGCCTTGCAAACCGGTTCATCTGTACCATTTTTCTAGGTTCCACATATATGTGTTAATATAGAATATTTGTTTTTCTCTTTCTGACTTACTTCACTCTGTACGACAGTTTCCAGGTCCATCCACGTCTCTACAAATGACCCAATTTCGTTCCTTTTTATGGCTGAGTAATATTCCATTGTATATATGTGCCACATCTTCTTTATCCATTCATCTGTTGATGGACACTTAGGTTGCTTCCATGTCCTGGCTATTGTAAATAGAGCTGCAATGAACATTTTGGTACATGACTCTTTTTGAATTTTCTCAGGGTATATGCCCAGTATTGGGATTGCTGGGTCATATGGTCATTCTATTTGTAGTTTTTTAAGGAACCTCCATACTGTTCTCCATAGTGGCTGTATCAATTTACATTCCCACCAACAGTGCAAGAAGGTTCCCTTTTCTCCACACCCTCTCCAGCATTTATTGTTTCTAGATTTTTTGATGATGGCCATTCTGACCGGTATGAGATGATATCTCATTGTAGTTTTGATTTGCATTTCTCTAATGATTAATGATGTTGAGCATTCTTTCATGTGTTTGTTGGCAATCTGTATATCTTCTTTGGAGAAATGTCTATTTAGATCTTCTGCCCATTTTTGGATTGGGTTGTTTGTTTTTTTAATATTGAGCTGCATGAGCTGTTTATATATTTTGGAGATTAATCCTTTGTCCGTTGATTCCTTTGCAAATATTTTCTCCCATTCTGAGGGTTGTCTTTTCATCTTGTTTGTAGTTCCCTTTGCTGTGCAAAAGCTTTTAAGTTTCATTAGGTCCCATTTGTTTATTTTTGTTTATATTTCCATTTCTCTAGGAGGTGGGTCAAAAAGGATCTTGTTGTGATTTATGTCATAGAGTGTTCTGCCTATATTTTCCTCTAAGAGTTTTATAGTGTCTGGTCTTACATTTAGGTATCGAATCCATTTTGAGTTTGTTTTTGTGTATGGTGTTAGGGAGTGTTCTGATTTCATTCTTTTACATGTAGCTGTCCAGTTTTCCCAGCACCACTTATTGAAGAGACTGTCTTTTCTCCGTTGTATATATTTGCCTCCTTTTCATACATTAATGGACCATAGGTACGTGGGTTTATCTCTGGGCTTTCCATCCTGTTCTATTGATCTATATGTCTGTTTTTGTGCCAGTACCATATTGTCTTGATTACTGTAGCTTTGTAGTATAGTCTGAAGTCAGGGAGTCTGATTCCTCCAGCTCCGTTTTTTTCCCAAAAGACTGCTTTGGCTATTCGGGGTCTTTTGTGTCTCCAAACAAATTTTAAGATTTTTTTGTTCTAGTCTGTAAAAAATGCCATTGGTAATTTGATAGGGATTGCACTGAATCTGTAGATTGCTTTGGGTAGTATAGACATTTTCAAAATATTTATTCTTCCAATCCAAGAACATGGTACATCTCTCCATCTGTTTGTATCATCTTTAATTTATTTCATCAGTGTCTTATAATTTTCTGCATACAGGCCTTTTGTCTCCCTAGGTAGGTTTATTCCTAGGTATTTTATTCTTTTTGTTGCAATAGTAAATGGGAGTGTTTCCTTAGTTTCTCTTTCAGATTTTTCATCATTAGTGTATAGGATTTCTGTGCATTAATTTTGTATCCTGCAACTTTACCAAATTCATTGATTAGCTCTAGTAGTTTTCTGGTGGCATCTTTAGGATTCTCTATGTATAGTATCATATCATCTGCAAGCAGTGACAGTTTTACTTCTTCTTTTCCAATTTGTATTCCTTTTGTTTCTTTTTGTTCTCTGATTGCCGTGGCTAGGACTTCCAAAACTATGTTGAATAATAGTGGCGAGAGTGGACATCCTTGTCTTGTTCCTGATCTTAGAGGAAATGCTTTCAGTTTTTCCCCATTGAGAATGATGTTTGCTGTGGGTTTGTCATATATTGCCTTTATTACATTGAGGTAGGTTCCCTCAATGCCCACTTTCTAGAGAGTTTTTATCGTAAATGGGTATGGAATTTTGTCAAAAGCTGTTTCTGCATCTATCGAGATGATCATATGGGTTTTATTCTTCAATTTGTTAATATGCTGTATCACATTACTTTGCATATATTGAAGAATCCTTGCATCCCTGGGATAAATCCCACTTGATCATGGTGTAGGATCCTTTCAATGTGTTGTTGGATTCTGTTTGCTAGTATTTTGTTGAGGATCTTTGCATCTATATTCACCAGTGATATTGGCCTGTAGTTTTCTTTCTTTGTGACATCTTTGTCTGGTTTTGGTATCAGGGTGATGATGGCCTCATAGAATGAGTTTGGGAGTGTTCCTTCCTCTGCATTGTTTTGGAAGAGTTTGAGAAGAATGGGTGTTAGCTCTTCTCTAAATGTTTGATAGAATTCACCTGTGAAGCCATCTGGTCCTGGACTTTTGTTTGTTGGAAGAGTTTTAATCACAGTTTCAATTTCATTACTTGTAATTGGTCTGTTCATATTTTCTATTTCTTCCTGGTTCAGTTTTGGAAGGTTACACCTTTCTAAGAATTTGTGCATTTCTTCCAGGTTGTCTGTTTTATTGGCACAGAGTTGCTTGTAGTAGTCTCTTAGGATGCTTTGTATTTCTGCGGTGTCTGTTGTAACTTCTCCTTTTTCATTTCTAATTTTATTGATTTGAGTCCTCTCCCTGTTTTCCATGATGAGTCTGGCTAATGGTTTATCAATTTTGTTTACCTTCTCAAAGAACCAGCTTTTAGTTTTATTGATCTTTGCTATTGTTTTCTTTGTTTCTATTTCATTTATTTCTGCTCTGATCTTTATGATTTCTTTCCTTCTGCTAAATTTGGGTTTTGTTTGTTCTTCTTTCTCTAGTTCCCTTAGGTGTAAGGTTAGATTGTTTATTTGAGATGTTTGTTGTTTCTTGAGGTAAGATTTTATTGCTATAAACTTCCCTCTTAGAACTGCTTTTGCTGCATCCCATAAGTTTTGGATCATCATGTTTTCATTGTCATTTGTCTCTAGGTATTTTTTTGATTTCCTCTTTGATTTCTTCAATGCTCTCTTGCTTATTTAGAAACGTAGTGTTTAGCCTCCATGTGTTTGTGTTTTTTACCCTGTAATTCATTTCTAATCTCATAGCCTTGTGGTCAGAAAAGATGTTTGATCTGATTCAATATTCTTAAATTTACTGAGGCTTGATTTGTGACCCAGGATGTGATCTATCCTGGAGAATGTTCCGTGCACTCTTGAGAAGAATGTGTAATCTGCTGTTTTCGGATGGAATGTCCTATAAATATCAATTAAATCTATCTGGTCTACTGTGTCATTTAAAGTTGCGTTTCCGGGCTTCCCTGGTGGCGCAGCAGTTGAGAGTCTGCCTGCTGACGCAGGGGACGCAGGTTCATGCCCCTGTCCGGGAGGATCCCACATGCCGCGGAGCGGCTGGGCCTGTGAGCCATGGCTGCTGAGCCTGCGCGTCTGGAGCCTGTGCTCCGCAACGGGAGAGGCCACAATAGCGAGAGGCCCGCGCATCAAAAAAAAAAGTTGTGTTTCCTTATTAATTTTCTGTTTGGATGATCTTTCCATTGCTGTAAGTGAGGTATTAGAGTCCCCCACTATTATTGTGTTACTGTTGATTTTCTCTTTTATAGCTCTCAGCAGTTGTCTTATGTTTTGAGGTGCTCCTATGTTGGGTGCATATATATTTATAATTGTTATACCTTCTTCTTGGACTGACCCTTTGATCATTATGTAGTGTCCTTCCTTGTCTCTTGTAACATTCTTTATTTTAAAGTCTATTTTATCTGATATGAGTATTGCTACTCCAGCTTTCTTTTGATTTCCATTTGCATGGAATATCTTTTCCCATCCCCTCACTTTCAGTCTGTATGTGTCCCTAGGTCTGAAGGCAGTCTCTTGTGGACAGCATATATAAGAGTCTTCTTTTTGTATCCATTCAGGGAGCCTGTGTATTCTTTTGGTTTGAGTGTTTAATCCATTTGTGTTTAAGGTAATTATCAATATATATGTTCTCATTACCATTTTCTTAATTGTTTGGGTTTTTTTTTTTTTTTTTTTTTGCGGTACGCGGGCCTCTCACTGTTGTGGCCTCTCCCGTTGTGGAGCACAGGCTCCGGACGCGCAGGCCCAGCGGCCATGGCTCACGGGCTTAGTTGCTCCGCGGCATGTGGGATCTTCCCGGACCGGGGCACGAACCCGTGTCCCCTGCATCGGCAGGCGGATTCTCAACCACTGCGCCACCAGGGAAGCCCCTGGGGTTTGTTTTTGTAGGTCCTTTTCTTCTCTTGTGTTTCCCACTTAGAGAAGATACTTTAGCATTTATTGTAGAGCTGGTTTGGTGGTGCTGAATTCTCTTAGCTTTTGCTAGTCTGTAAAGCTTTTGATTTCTCCATCGAATCTGAATGAGATCCTTGCTGGGTAGAGTAATCTTGGTTGTAGGTTCTTCCATTTCATCACTTTAAGTATATCATGCCACTCCCTTTCATCAGTTTATATATGTCTTGCCACTCCCTTCTGGCTTGTAGAGTTTCTGCTGAGAAATCAGTTGTTAACCTTATGGGAGTTCCCTTGTATGTTATTTGTCATTTTTCCCTTGCTGCTTTCAATAAATTTTCTTTGTCTTTAGTTTTTGCCAGTTTGATTACTATGTGTCTCGGCGTGTTTCTCCTTGGGTTTATCCCATATGGGACTCACTGCACTTCCTGGACTTGGGTGGCTATTTCCTTTCCCTTGTTAGGGAAGTTTTCGATTAGAAGCTCTTCAAATATTTTCTTGGGTCCTTTCTCTCTCTCTCTCTCTCTCTCTCTCTCTCTCTCTCTCTCTCTCTCTCTCTCTCTCTCCTCCTTCTGGGACCCTTATAATGTGAATGTTGTTGCATTTAATGTTGTCCCAGAGGTCTCTTAGGCTGTTTTCATTTCTTTTCATTCTTTTTTCTTTAGTGTGTTCCGCAGCAGTGAATTCCACCATTCTGTCTTCCAGTTCACCTGTCCGTTCTTCTGCCTCAGTTATTCTGCTATTGATTCCTTCTAGTGTAGTTTTCATTTCAGTTATTGTATTGTTCATCTCTGTTTGTTCTTTAATTTTTCTAGGTCTTCGTTAAACATTTCTTGCATCTTCTCAATCTTTGCCTCCATTTTTTTTCCGAGGTCCTGGATTATCTTCACTGTCATTATTCTGAATTCTTTTTCTGGAAGGTTGCCTATCTCCACTTCATTTAGTTGTTTTTCTGGGGTTTTATCTTGTTCCTTCATCTGGTGCATAGCCGTCTGCCTTTTCATCTTGTCTGTCTTTCTGTGAATGTGGGTTTTTTCCCACAGGCTGCAGGATTGTAGTTCTTCTTGCTTCTGCTGTCTGCCCTCTGTTGGGTGAGGCTATCTAAGAGGCTTATGCAAGTTTCCTGGTGGGAGGGAATGGTGATGGGTAGAGCTGGGTGTTGTGGTGGTGGGCAGAGCTCAGTAAAACTTTAATCTGCTTGTCTGCTGATGGGTGGGGCTGGGTTCCCTCCCTGTTGATTGTTTGGCCTGATGTGACCCAACACTGGAGCCTACCCAGCCTCTTTGGTTGGGCTAATGTTGGACTCTGGGAGGGCTCATGCCAAGGAGTACTTCCCAGAACTTGTGCTGCCAGTGTCCTTGTCCTCACAGTGAGACACAGCCACCCCCCATCTCTGCGGGAGACCCTCCAACACTAGCAGGTAGGTCTGGTTCAGTCTCCTATGGGGTCACTGCTTCTTCCCCTCGGTTCTGATGTGCACACTACTTTGTGTGCCCTCCAAGAGTGGAGTCTCTGTTTCCCCCAGTCCTGCAATCAAATTCCACTAGGCTTCAAAGTCTG
This sequence comes from Kogia breviceps, assembly GCF_026419965.1. Lineage (NCBI taxonomy): Eukaryota > Metazoa > Chordata > Mammalia > Artiodactyla > Physeteridae > Kogia > Kogia breviceps. The sequence goes on along the minus strand of NC_081320.1, from coordinate 67,196,370 downwards.
ATTCTCTAGGAATTCCTCCTCCCGTTGCCGGACCCCCAGGTTGGGAAGCCTGACGTGGGGCTCAGAACCTTCACTCCAGCGGGTGGACTTCTGTGGTGTGAGTGTTCTCCAGTTTGTGAGTCACCCACCCAGCAGTTATGGGATTTTATTTTATTGTGATTGCGCCCCTCCTACCATCTCATTGTGGCTTCTCCTTTGTTTTTGGATGTGGGGTATCTTTTTTGGTGAGTTCCAGTGTCTTCCTGTGGATGATTGTTCAGCAGTTAGTTGTGATTCCGGTGCTCTTGCAAGAGGGAGTGAGAGCATGTCTCATAGCATTTTTAACTTTACAATATTTTATCTTCTATGAATAGAGACAGTTTTACTTCATACATTTTAGTTTGTATGCCTTGGTTTCTTTTTCTTGCTTTATTTTGCTGGCCAGGACCTCTAGTGCAACACTTAATAGAAGTGCTGAAAGTGGATATCTTTGTCTTGTTTCTGATCTTAGGGGAAAGCATTTAGTCTCACCATTAACTATGATATTAGGTATAGGGGTTTTTGTAGATGCCCTTTATCCAAAGAGGAAGTATTCTTCTATTTCTAGTTTGTTGTGAAATTTTGTCATGAATATGTGTTGAATTGTGTCAAACCACTTTCCTGTATTTTCTGAGACAATTATATAGCTTTTCTTCTTTTGTTAATATGGTAAATTACATTTGATTTTCTAATGTTAGTCCAACCTTTTATTTGTGAGATAAACCCCATTTTGTCATAAGATAGTATCGTTTTTAGATATTACTGACTTTGATTTGCTATTATTTTGCTAAGGATTGTGTCATCTATGTTCACAGTACTCATAATGGTTTATATTTTTCTTGAAGTTTTATTGTAGTTTCTTTGTTTGGTTTTGGTATCGGGGTATTGCTAGACTCATAAAATAAATTGGCAAGTGTCCTTTCCTCTTCTCTCTTTCTGAAAGAATTTGTATAAGATTGCTAGTAATTTTTCCCTAAATGCTTGATAAAATTAACCAGTGAAGTCATCTGGCCTAGAGTATTCTTTGCGGAAAAGTTTTTATTTGCAGATTCAATTAAATAGATAGGGGGCTTCAGATTTTTTATTTCTTCTTGTGTCAGTTTTGACAATTGTGTCTTTCAAGGAATTTTTCCATTTCATGGGTTTTTTTCCAAATTTCCTTATTTATAATATTCCCTTATTACACTTTTAATGTCTAAAGAACTGAAGCTGTGTCTCCTTTTTCATTCCCAACATTTGTATTTCGTTTCTTTCTTTTGTTTCTTCTTGAGCAGTCAATCCATCTAGAGGTTTATCAATTTTATTGATCTTTCCAAAGAACTGGCTTTTGATTTAATTGATTTTCTTTATTGTTTATCTCTTTTCTATTCCATTGCTTTCTACTTTTATCTTTTTTATGTCCTTATTTCTAATTACTTCAGTTTTAATGTGCTCTTCTTATTCTAGCTTCCAAAAGTGAAAGCTTAAGTCATTGATTTTAAACCTTTTTTTTCTAATGTAAGCATTTAAAGCTGCAAATTTTCCTCCTAAGTACTATACATGCAACAAATTTTGATGTTATATTTTAATTATTCAGTTCAAAATATTTTTAATTTTTCTTGTGATTTATTCTTTGACCTATGTATTATTTAGCCGTGTGGTGTTTAATTTTCAAGACATCTTTATGTTATTCATTTCTAACTTAATTTTAATTTGGTCAGAGAATGGATTCTGGATAATTCATTCTTTTAAATTCATGGAGACTTGTTTCATGGTCGCTCATATGGTTTCTTTTGGTGAATGTTCCATGTGAACTTGAAAGAAAAATGTATTTTGCCATTGTTTGATGTATTCTGTAAATGTCAGTTAAATCAAGTAGGTTGATAGTATTATTCTTCTCTTTTACATCCTTACTAATTTTCTGCCTACTTGTTCTATCAATTACTGAAAGAGGAGTTGTAAAATCTCCTATTATAATTACATATTTGTCTATTTTTCTTTTCATTTCTGTCATTCTTCCTTCATGTATTTTGAAGCTCTTATATTTGTTGCATACATATTAATGATTGTTATGTCTTTTTGACGACTCAATCGCTTTATACTTATGAAATGTCCCTCTTTTTCTTGGTAATATTCCTTGTGTGAAGTCTACTTTGTATGATATTAATATAGCTGCTCTAATTTTATCATGATTAGTGTTTGTATGGTATATCTTTTACGAGCCTTTATGTTTAACCTATCTACCAATTCATATTTTGTGTACATTTCTTATGGACAGCCATACAGTTGGATCTTGGATTTTGAACCCACTGACAAATTTTGCTTTTAATTGGACTGAATTTAATTGTCGATATGGTTGCTTAAGTTTACAACTTGCTATTTGTTTTCTGTTTGTCGCATTTGGTCCTTTTTTTCCTGTCTTCTTTTGTAGTAATTATCTTTTAGTATTACATTTTCTCTACTATTGGCTTTGTGACTAAACTCTTTGTTTAAAGTTAGTGTTTGCTCTAAGGCTTAAACTATAAAACTTTAACTGATATCTACCTTCAAATAGTTTTATACTACTTTGCATATAATGTTAGAACCTTCAAAAATGTACTTCCACTCTTTCTACTGTCCTATATGCTATTGGTATTGTACATTTTACTTGCATGTGTCATAAACCTCACAATACATTATTATTATTTTTGCTTTAAATGGTTATCTTTTTTTAAATTAATTTTTGTTGGAGTGTGGTTGCTTTACAATGTTGTTAGTTTCTGCTGTATAAATCTTTCACCTTTTACTAAAGATTTCCGTGGAAAAGAACAGAAACAGTTATCTTTCAAAGTAACTTAAAAACAAGAAAAATGTTTATACTTACCCATATACTTACCATTTCCAGTGCTCTTCATTCACTTATATAGATCTGAGTTTCTATGTAATATAATTTCCTTTCACTTGAAGACCTTCTTTAATCATTTCTTATTATGTGGGTTGGCTGGCAATCACTTCTGTCATCTTTCATTCGTCAGGAAAAGGCTTTATTTTTTCCTTCATTATTGAAGTTTCTTTTCACTGGACATAGAATTTTAGGTTAATGGTATTTTTTCTTTAATATTTTTCTCTGGATAAAGACTTTTAGTTTGATAGCCTTTTTCTTTAGCATTTTAAGGAGGTCATTTCATTGTTCCCTGGATTGTATTATTTCTAATGAGAAGTCGGTGGTAATTCTTATCTTTGTCCTTCTGAATATACTATATCTTTTTGGAGGGGAAGTGCTGATTTTAAGATTTTCTCTTGGGCTTCCCTGGTGGCGCAGTGGTTGAGAATCCACCTGCCGATGCAGGGGACACAGGTTCGTGCCCCGGTCCGGGAAGATCCCAGATGCTGCGGAGCGGCTGGGTCCATGAGCCATGGCCCCTGAGCCTGCATGTCTGGAGCCTGTGCTCCACAATGGGAGAGGCCACAACAGTGAGAGGCCCGCGTTACCATAAAAAATAAAAATTAAAAAAATAAGATTTTCTCTTACTTATTTACAAAACAAATAGACTCATAGACATAGAAAAGCAACTTATGGTTACCGAAGGGGAAAGGGAGGGGGAAGGATAAATTAGGAGTTTGAGATTAAAATATACACACTATTATATATAAAGTAGATAACCAACAAGGACCTACTGTATAGCACAGGGAACTATATGCAATATCTTGCAGTAACCTATAATGGAAAATAATCTAAAAAAGAACATATATATAACTGAATCACTTTGCTGGACAACTGAAACACACAACATTGTGAATCAACTATATTTCAATAAAAAAAATTTTAAGTGTAAAAGAAAAATTTTCTCTTTATTACTGGTTTTCAGTAATTTGACTATCATGTGCCTTAATATGACTTTCTTTGTAATTATCCTGCTTGGGGTTTGCTGTCTTCATATATGTTTTGGTTTAAAGTTTTCATCAAATTTGGGACTTATTTCTTGGGACATATTTCTCACCCATTTCTCTCCCCAGTCCTTTTTGGGGCTTCAATTATGTGTATGTTAGACTACTGATATTGTCCCACACATCACCAAAGCTCTGTTCAATTTTTTTCATCCTTTTTTCTCTCTTTCCTTTAGTTTGGTGAGTTTTTAATCACTATTACCAATCTTTTCAGCCATTGACTAATCTGATGTTAAGCTCCATTTGGTGAATTTTTAAAATCTCAGATGTAGTATATTTTTGGCTCTAAAAGTTTATTTGGTTCCTTTTTTATATTGATAGTTTCCATTTCTCTCATTATTTTTATGTTTTTCTTTAATCCTTGAATATGTTTGTAATATCTTTTTATGACTTCTTGTTCTGCTAATTCTATTACTTTGTTATTTCTGGGTCTGTTTCTATTGATCAAATTTTCTTTTGTTTTTGATCACATTTTTATCTTCTTTGCAAGTCTAGTAAGTTTTTGAGGATGCAAGATGTTGTGAACATTACATTGTTGAAGGTCTGAATTTTGTTTTCACTTAGTAGATTCAGTTCAGTTGCTTATGGATCAGTTTGATTCTTTCAAGGCTTGTTTTTGCTTTTAAGCTTTGTTGGGCATGTCTAGAGTAGCCTTTACTTTATGGCTAGTTAAGCCCTACTACTATCTTATGTTTTGGCATTTTCACTGAATGCCTCCAGTATTCAGTGATATCTCTCCATTATGCCTAGATGGAATTGGAACATCTTGCAGCCTGACATTCTTTGCCCAGCCTTATGGAGTCACTCTATGGAATCACAGCTTAATGCTCAGGCAAAGATTCAAGAGGGACCCTATACAAATTTCTGAATCTCTGCTTTTGCATTGCTCTGTCCTCTCTGCTATTCTCTCCTCCAAATTCCAGCCACCTTAGCCTCCCCTAATTCCATCTCTACCTCCTCAACTCATCAAGTCATCCATGTTCTGCTTGGAGTGATCTTAAGACTCACAGCATTTTTCTCCCTTCTCCTGGAGATCACAGTCCTGTGCTGCCTGTTGTCTAGTAGCTGAAAGCAGTGGTTTCATATATTTAGTCCAGTTGTTTACAGTTGGGGGCCAAGTCTTGTACTGTTTTTGATCATCATTAGAAGCAGAAACATTCTAATGCCTTTTAAAGATTGATAATTGTTTAGAAATTCACTTACAAATCATCCCACAGCGTTTATTAAGCACCTGCAATGTGCTAATAAGTACCATGCCAGGATCTGAGGATACAGAGAGATATTAAAGAAGACAAACATGTATTATAAATAATTAGAAAGATGTATGGGAGCCCAAAAGAGGACATAAGTAACTATATGGTAGGGGTAGAGGCATTGATGAAGCAATTTAGTTTTATAGGTGTTCCCCAGGTTGAGGGTGAAAGAAAGGCATTCCAAACAGCACAATAAGTGGAAAGGTACAGATATATGAAATAGCACAATGTGCTTACAAAGCTTGTTTTATTAACAGATCATTCATTTAGTAAATACATCTTCAGTGTCTAGTAGATGCTATGCTATGTGCTAAGGGTTGGGTGTATCCAAAGTGTGAGTGAGATGTTCATGATTCCTGCCGTCATAGAACTTCCAGTCCAGTACTTCAGTGTGAATGGAGCATAGGGTGCCCCAATTGGGGTAATATTTGTGAGTGAGGTAGCAGGAAAGGCAGGTTGAAGGCATATGGTGCGGTACCTTAAATGCTGCATGCTGCTCTAAGGGGTAGTCATTGTCCTAAAAACCACTGTCCTCCAAACATTTTTTATTATACCCGTAAATTTTTTTGCATATTTACCCCAGCATATGTATATTCATTTATTAATAAACTATATGTGCACTACTATATCGACATAGTATATATATATATATTCTATAAAAATATACAAAAAGGGCTTCCCTGGTGGCGCAGTGGTTGAGAATCCGCCTGCCGATGCAGGGGACACGGGTTCGTGCCTCGGTCCGGGAGGATCCCACATGCCGTGGAGCGGCTGGGCCCGTGAGCCATGGCCGCTGAGCCTGCGCATCCGGAGCCTGTGCTCCACAATGGGAGAGGCCGCAACAGTGAGAGGCCCGCGTACCACCAAAATATATATATATATATATATATATATACAAAAAAAAGAAATGTAACAGGATAATGTAAATAAACATAGATATTCCAGTGTTCTCTTCCTGTATTCCATGCTTCATCTTGCACATCCCAGGCTCTCACCCCTCACTTTGTAGCTCAGTAGGCAATGGGAAGCTTTCAAGATTCTCATTCAGGAAATGAAACTGATCAGAATTCTGCTTTATAAAGATTCTAAACATGACTTTTATTCTAGTCATGCTGAATAATGATTTTAAAAGCAGAGAAGAAGCTGAACTAATATGAGTCCTTCCAATCCCAGGATTATATAGCTTGGGCTGCCCCTTAGAAGAGGTTAGGATTCTAACCTACTGTGGTCATTTGTTGTATTATTAAGATGCAATACACTAGACTGGCCAAGTGACTTAAAGCAGTAGAATATCCAGTGTGGAGCTGGCGTTCCCTGCAGTGGAACTGACTTTGCTACATGCAAGTCATCACTTTACACTTTGGCAAATTACTTTCGGATGTACCTGTATTATGTCCAGAAGTGCAGAAATAAAGGCTCAGGATACTAGATAAGAAGCTGGACCTTGGAAACAAAACTGAGTAGTATTGGAGATCCCAGAAATAGTAGTACAGGCTAGTAGGCAAGCCTAAGTCAGAGCATCTGAAGACGTCAGGCAGAATGAGAAGCCAGGTGGTTGAAAGGATAGTAACCAGGAGGACAGAGTTACCAGAATTAGGACCAGCTGCCTCTAAGCCAGAAAAACAGAATTACCAGAGTTAGGACCCAGGAAGTCTGCAAGAGCTTGGAGAATGGATGCAAACAACCAGCCGCAAGGAAAAGCTGAATGTCTGAAGAGGTGGCCTGCTTCGGCTCCACAGAGTCTCTGTGCGACCATGGAGGCAGCTGCCCAGGTGGAGCAGAGAGCCTGACTGGAGTGGGGCACGAAAAGGCTGAAAGAAAGATGCTTTGGAAGTAGTCAGTGAGCTCCAGATTTGTTTTCTGGCTGGTACATTTCTATTCCCTATTTCCAAACTCTCAACACTTCTCTTTATGGTTTTAAAAAATACTATCTCGTAGAATAAAAGAAGTTTTTCCTAAAATTATATGAGAATGTACTGACTCTATCCTTCTATATACACTTCCTATGTAGTTTAAGAGAAAAGGTATATAAATTTCTACGAATTGGAGATCCACGTCCAGAAAACTTATAAATGTCAAGTAGGAGAGAGTTCAGTTGCCTTTTCCAGCTCTTCTCCAGCTTTGATTTTGTCTCGTGCCTAAATAATTGTTGAGGCCAATGTACCTACCTCTTGTTCCATTTTACTTACCCTATTTCAAACAACCGAAGCACATTACATCTCTCTAGAAACGGAAGCCGAGGACATTCTCTGTTTTGAGTTCACCTAGCAGTAGATAGAGTAGTATTGCAAGGTCACAGGCAATTTTGGCAGGTGAGAGGGAAAAATTCAAGTTACCAAAGTATTTGACATACTGCGGCTGAAGCTGGCCTACGGCTGGTGGGTGTTCGATAAAAACAAAATGAGCCATGGCCGGGGGCACCTGTAGGATGGTTAATGGCAGTCATTTAGCTGTCATTCATTTTTCAGTTCAAATTATTTTAAAATACTTTGTTAGTTCGGAATGTGTTTGCTTAAGTCATTTCAGTAGTAATACTTTTCTCCAGGAGTCAATTAGGTATTCATTTTACAGCTCTTGCATAATAGCTGAGAAAACTGCAATTGCACAAGCAAAGCACAGATAAACACCAGATTATCATATTAAAGTCCTTATTAGTCTGTCAGGAGAATTTTTTTTTTTCACTGAATGCTTTTTAGTTTTTTATTATCCTTTTTTTTTTTTAAATTAGGATTTTCCCAATGTTAGTTTAGTTTTAAAGAAATATTATTCAGGTCTCCATTTTCATTAGGAACCTAGTCTTTTCTCTACCCTCTCCACACATATTAACTTCAGCCTAAAATAGCAAGTTTCCCTTTTAAAATTTTAGAATATATATACGCTGTTTAATTCTTTTTCTGAGCTATCCAATGACCTCTTTACTTAAGGGTGTTTTAGCAAAAGTAGACCTCTCCCTTTGTCAGATTTGACTTAACAGACGCCTATTAGCAATCCTAAACCCAGAACTGACAGGGGTTATTTAAAATAATACTAAGTCTCCCATTTATTTACAGAGTTTCTATTGTTTTTGAAAAGCCACCATATTAAAGTGTTCTCAAATTTATATACGTATTTATGTGTTTGTGTGTGAAACTGTATCTACTTTCTTTTCAATTATGGATTCACCTCCTGGAAGGCAGAAACTGTGTCTTTTGACAGATATTTCTCTTCTGTTTCAGATTCAAGGCAGTGTTAGGAAAGTCAGGCTGTCAGTCAATATTGTTCAATTTCTATTTGAGATAAGGTGTTTTGTCCCAAGATTTGAGGAGAATCCACAGAACTCCCCCATGAAATCTAAAAGACTGTCCTTCTCCTATTGCAGTCATTATTCCAGGTTAAAAACAGGAGGAAAGAAACTAAAGTTACTTCATTGTGTCATGAGAAGCCAAAAATTCTGCCATCTGCTTCAAATGAAAGCTTTCCTAATGAGAATCCAAGGCAAAACACTGTGCGTTTCTTCTAGTTCCTCACAGATAGAACGTCTATTATCTTTCATATGGAGCCAAGACCTCTTAAGGGAAAGGAAATTCTCCTCTAAAATAAAATTGTAGGGTGCAATATAACTTGTGATTTTTTTCGCTTATAAAAAAATGGCATGGGATCTTAGGCAGCCTGACTGTCTGTGTGTCAGCTGTATAGGTCCTCCCAGGAGAAATGTTTTTGGGTCCATAAGAAAAGTAGACAAATAGGAGATACCCTCCCAATATCGTGTGATTAATTGCCTCTGCCATTCCCTGACCTTTGCCCACTCCAGCACATAGGGTCAGTGGCAGAAGCCTTGGACAGCCAGTTTTGCTTTCTTAGCTGGCAGAGGGGTAGAAAGAACACATTTGTAGTCACTAGCAAGACCAAGCCCCCAAATGGTGGAGATTTGGGTTGTCTGAACTGCCAAATTAGCTCCCCAAATGGTTTGTTTCATGGCAGGTTTGATCTTTTCATTATATCCTGAATTACATTTATTTCCTTTGGGTTTTTGACACGGAGGCAGCAAGACACAAGAAAACCAAGACTTATCCTTTGATATTCAAGAAATATTCCAATCAAGACTAGATAGACCGGGTAATATTCCCAAAGCCAACTTGGAATATTAACAAAGCTAATTCAGGTCAGGCTGACTGAAATGACTAGTTGGTGGGGAAGCTATTAGTTTATTTTGTTCATCTGAACTTCCAATGTGTTTTGATTAAGGTAGTGGATAGATTATGGTTTGCCTGTTACACAAACAGCACTATCATCCTTCAGATTTCCCAGGGATTTTTATTCAGTTCTTATGGACAGTTTAGCATAGTGGGTTAAGAGAACAGATGCTAGCGCTTTATTTTTTTGGCCGAGCAACATGCAGGATCTTAGTTCCCCGACCAGGGCTCTAATCTGACCCCTGCATTGAAAGCGTGGAGTCTTAACCACTGGACTGCCAGGGAAGTCCCTAGACTGCAGTCCCTAGACTGCATGGCTTTAAACTCTGCCACTTTCTAGCTATGTAGACCTGGGCAAATTGCTTAATCTCCGTGCTTCAGTTTCGTCATCCATAAAATGGGAATAATAATGGTACTTACTTCATAAGATTGTAATGGGTTATAATACATGACTTGATAAACGTAAAAGCACTTAGAATAGTGCCTGGTACATAGAAAGCACTATGCAAGTGTAGCGGAAGCAGTGGTATGGTTATGTATGGTAGGGTAACTTTCAACACCAGCTCCTGTTTTCCCTGGTTGAATATTGGTATACTAATGATAGCCTAAAGCCCCTTATTTAACTCCACCCTGTTGGTTAATACTATGTGGGGAAGGCAGATCACGCAAATGTAAGCTTAGTTTTTCCATCTGTAGTCACTCAACCTTCAATAATCCAAATGGAGATTACCCATGTTGAGGACTATCCATGGAGGTATTTCAATTTAGGGCTATTTTACTCTCCTCAACCTATTTCTAAGGGCACCTCATTTAATAGAGGTTGATTGGGTCCTCTGGGATAGGAATTAATTGTATGAATTCTCTAAGGATGCCAGAATAACTTAAAAACTTATAATGTATTTGTAAATATTTAGGATTGATTCATGTTTTGAACAGCTATCCCCCAGCCCAACTCAGCTGACCCAGGGATTGGATGTGATTTTATTGCAGTCTTGACTTTTCACCCGGTGGGAGGCGGCGACCAACTACCCACTGAGCATCCATTTCCCGCCTGCTTGAAAACTGAGCTTTCCTTGTGGAACACACATCCGACCACTTAATACCTGGGTTTTGAATATTCACGTTAAGCAACAGACAATTTAAAAGTCATTTTACTATTGATGTGTCATCAAACAGACAATATGACTATATGACTATCAATAATATGACTTTTGGTGAAATGGAATAGAAATAATACTTTAAATAGAACCATCATAACTGAAATGATCAGTGGTTCTTAGTATTTTTAAAGCATCATTTGTAACAATGTAATACAAAGAAATATCTTCTATGATTTCGTTCCCATTCGATGTAGAATTTTGCTTTGGAAGGTACTGTTTTGAATATCTGAGATCCTGAACTCCTCTGCCTATTTAGCCTACAGGTGCAAAACATAAGCCTGGCTTCACATCCTGGCTTTGCCATTTACTAGCTCAGTGACTTGGGCAAATCACCTAATTCCTGTAGACCTCAGTTTCCTCATGCATGAAATGGAGATACCGTCCTCATAGAAATGTTCTAAGAATTAAATGTAATAATATAAATAAAGCACAGGGACTTCCCTGGTGGTCCAGTGGTTAAGACTCCGTGCTCCCAATGCAGGGGGCCTGGGTTTGATCCCTGGTCAGGGAACTGGGGAACTAGATCCCACATGCTGCAGCGAAGATCCCTCATGCCACAACTAAGACCCGGTGCAGCCAAATACATACATACATATATATATAAATTAAGCACACAATACAGTGCCTGCATCTCAGTAAAAATTAGTTGCTTCTGCTGCTATTACTACTACTAATAGTGCCATTGTTCAACTCAGGTTTTTGTCCCTAATAGAATCACCAAGAAGTACTGTGTGGAGGGCATACTTTGCTCCTGTGATAATAACATTGAAAAGATTAGAGATATTTCCAATCTTCCTTTAATATCCCAACGTTAATCTGTCAGCCATGCATTTCCCCAAAACTTTTGAACATATCCAGCTCACTCCACCTCGTGGAATAATTAGTTCCATATGCCTGTTGTGTGCGGTGTGAACCTGACATGGAGTGACCAAAGCCACTTGTTCTGGCTTCATCGAGCGATGCCTCCCTCCTTCTTTTCTTGGTGAACATGTCACTTCTGATCTTGAAACACACTGAGTGATTTTTGTGTGTTGCTTCCTTTATCTCACACATTATCTTCTAAACCTAAAGAATCTTCCAAGTAATGGTATGAAAATACAAATATCTTTTTAAATGTCAGCATTTCCCTCAGTAAGATCACATTCAAGAGTAAAGCAGTAGTTATTTCTCTATTTTCACTTCTAATTTTTCTAGATTCTACCATAGGTAATTCATGCTTGCCTACATTCTTTTTCTAATGTTACTCTTTTAAGTTCCTTTCAAAGAATTATAGGGGAATGTGGTCTCATGAGCCCATTCAGTCTGGTTCGTTACTTGGTCAAACATGACTTTCCATGTATTAGGGGCAGCAAGTTTTTCACAGCTGAGATGATAGCATAGCCCTAGCCTTGCAAAAACAACCCACCTAAGCCAGTAGATTCAAACATACATCTGGCCATCATTTATTGTTCCTGTTATAGAGTTAAGTTTTATTGTCATGAATTTTTGTAATATTGTATTTTGTCTCATCCCAGACATGAACCAGAGCTTTAGAAGTGAAATACCATCCTTGTACCAATATTAAGTGTAACCTTCCTGGCATCTACTGAGCTATCCTTACCCATCTTGCCAGCTGGCATCCCGGAATTTGGGTGAAAGACTTCTCTGGCATACTATTCTTAAAGGCTTGTGTTGTTTCCATACCTCTTTTTTTTTTTTTTTTTTTTTTTTTTGTGGTACATGGGCCTCTCACTGTTGTGGCCTCTCCCGTTGCGGAGCACAGGCTCCGGACGTGCAGGCTCAGCGGCCACGGCTCACGGGCCCAGCCGCTCTGCGGCACGTGGGATCTTCCCGGACCGGGGCACGAACCCGTGTCCCCTGCATCGGCAGACGGACTCTAAACCACTGCGCCACCAGGGAAGCCCTCCATACCTCTTTAATAGTTTGTGTCATAAAGACATAGTATATTGGTAATGATACACTAGTTTGTATTTTTTCTGCCTCCTATACAAAAATAATTAATGGAAAATATTTATAAGGGGACATACTTTTATACCTTTATGGGCTAAAAATCATCTTGAGCGCCATGCTGAATAATGCAGGGGTGGTATAGGCAGGCCTCAGGAATAGATGAGAACAAACCTAAAGGGTAAGCAAAGAATGGGCAGAGAGAAAATAAGGGTGTCGAGGAAATAGAGGCTCATCTGGTAGAAAGGAATAAAGGGCTCTTTGAATTGTCTCAAGTGCTTGCTAGTGGCACTGGTGGCATAAGGCAGCTGTGTGGAGTCTAAGCTGAGTGTCTTCCTGATCTCCTGTTTCCTGGGGCTGAAAAGGGTACAGGTCTTTCATCCACATTTATGATAATTTAAGGAATGAGTGTGATCTAGGTATTTGAAAAGAAGACTGGTCGTCAGCAAGCGTTCCTTCTGCTTCCCTGCATTGTGTGTCTGTGATTATGTGTGTGACTTTGTGAGAAGTCTCTGACCTTCTCTTTACACAAATTCTCTTGTCTGTGAAATAAGGGATGCTCTGATCGGGGTGTTGGCAAGCCTGAAATTTGTGTCTGGACTACTGTGCAGGAGGATTGCAGGGGGTGGGGGTGGGGTGCCCTTGGGTCCAGTCTTCCTAGAGCACAAAAGGAAGTGACACGCTGGGACCCAGCTGCACTGAGGCTCAGGAAAGGTTTGGTAAAGGATTTCATCCAGTGCATGAAACAGTTATTGTTTCTTTGAATAAACAGAACATACAATTACCCATGGATGACTCTCAAGCAAAAGGCTCATGTTGAGTGTCTGCTGTGTTCATGGCATGGCTGTAAGCATAATGGGTCATAAGATAAGAACACCTAATCCTTACTCTGAAAGGACTGACAGTAAAATGGGCAGGAGAGACAGACTGGCAGAAAACGCATACATAGAACACTATGGATATAAATAACTATTAGTATATCAGTCAACAAATGTCATACTACCTTATTTTTGTTCAGCATCCATCATACTTTTCAAAGAACTTCCAATTAAATTATTTCCCATGAGTATATTGAAGGTGCTCTTCCATTTCATTTGCCAAATTTAGGCTATTTAATATTTTTTAGAAAACACTAGTGAAAATAAGATATTTCTATCAGTTAGATAGATTTTGGGGCACTGTGTAGGGCATGGAGAGGGTAAGAAGTAAGGGAGTTCAAATTATCCAATTTACTGGAAAGTCAAAGACACAATATAAAACAGTTGAAAAATAATACAAGAGAAGATATATAATTATATACTAAAATAAGGGATGGATTATATTGAAGTTATTCAAAGGAGAGGAGTATTGTTATGGGCTAGAGAAGTGAGCGAGGGTATGATGGAGGAAAATGAGCTTAAGCCAGTTCTTATAACATGAGTAGGAGCTAGATGGGCAAAGATGAGCTGAGAGAGCTTTCAAGCTAAAGGAAATAATACCTAACTTGTAAAATTGTCCTTGAAACATTTAAAAAGACAAACTTTTTTTTTTTTTTTGCGGTATGTGGGCCTCTCACCGCTGTGGCCTCTCCCATTGCGGAGCACAGGCTCTGGACGCACAGGCTCAGCAGCCATGGCTCATGGGCCCAGCCACTCCGCGGCATGTGGGATCCTCCCCGACCGGGGCACAAACCCGTGTCCCCTGCATTGGCAGGCGGACTCTCAACCACTGCGCCACCAGGGAAGCCCCTGAAAAGACAAGCTTTTAAAATATTCATTCTTATTTATTACGTGGTGGGAAGGAGTAAAATATTTCTAAAGGAATTTAGGAATTTCGAAAATTGTAGACATTTTCTGTGTTTTTCTCAGAAAAAAAAGTAAACATCCTTCATTTAAAAGTAACCTTTAACCTTTCTAGAATGATTCAGAAATGTTTCTGTATTTGAACATCATTGTGACTCTGAAGTTATACCTTTTCCCCATGAACCTGGAAAGATCTTAGTATCATACCTGAGATAGTTAACATTTCTATATTATGTGGGTATGATGGATATGAATACCATATGATAAAGTGGACTAACTAGAGATAATGACACATTGTTGAGATGGTGGTACTGATGAAACATTGCCTCTGCTCATTGCAGGCGAGTTGCGCAATTCTCTCAAATAGCGATCACTTCTCATGGCAAAAGACAGTGTCTTCATATTTCTTCACTTTAAGTCAAAGCATAAATGTAGGCAGAGATGTTTTTAACTAACATGACTATGATCGTCTATGTGCCATTATTTAATTGTTCATAGAGATCAAATTGTACTAGTGCAGAGGAATTTGAATCCAATCTCAAGCTGTCAGTGGAGAATGTCAGTCATTTCAGTAAATCGCCCCCTTTGTGTCATCGTGTATAATTCTTTAATTTTAGGCCTGAAAAACTCTGAAAGAAATATTGTGTAAAAGGTACCAAAAAGAACTGTCTTGTGTAATACACTTTATGTAGTGTTTGGAAACAAAAATGGACCCCACAACCCCTAAGTCTATAAGTTGATCTTATCGTGGTACGCAGAGTGGTAACCATTAACTAGGCTTGGGTGTGCTTTAAAAAATTATCACATGTTTTTGAATTATGCATTTAATTTAACCTATCTTAACACATGGAAGTTTTGATGTAGTTTCCTTTCTCAAACAGTTCCAGAGAGTCAAAGTGATTATCAAGGCGGAAAAGGCTTTTTGTATTTTCTTCAAATGTTGAAGCCATGTATGTGAACAACAAGGCTGATGAATTTGCTGTTTTCTTTAGTTGACACTTTAATTCAAAATGTAAACTGAAGTTTCTTTTCATTTCTTTGCACTATTAATATTATTCTGTTTTTGGTTAGCTTGAGTAAAACTGTTCACTGGTGTCATTTTTGATAATTAGCCTTTTATATCTTGAGGTTTTTGGTAAGCAAATAAATGTTTTAAATGTAATTGGTGCAATGACTGTATGTGCATTGAACAACTTTATATTGAGCTTCATGTCATGTCACATTTTTATGCTAGTAGGTTTTTTATGATTTTTTGGGTTGTATGTGGTACTCTTCTGAAATATATAATTACCAGCTCAGCCCTGAGTTGGAGAAGCAAGAGTTCTGTCGTTCTCTCAGACAGACTTGTATTGAAAGATACAGAAAAGCTTGCTTTCTTCTCACATTCTTTCCAAAATCCATAAAAGTTGTTCATGTCTGAATGTTAATGTTATTTTTACATCTTGCGCAATCCCAGCATCACCTTATTCTAGTAGGAGTGCAAGCAAACAGCCCAAGCTTAGTCCAGATTTGATTTGATAGAAACTAGAAGGTTGGGGGCAGGGGACAGAGGGTGGTAGTAATTAGGAGGCTGGGGGTAAAAACTGAAGGAAACAAGAACAACGTAAACATTAGCTAAACATGAACTTTTACCTCTGGTCCTGCCTCCATGGAATCATACAGCATGGTGAGAAGCTTTAAGATGGCAGATCTGCCCAAAATGCCACCTGGCAGCATGTCTGGGCCACATGTGGATCACAGCAAAGAGGCATGGGGCAAGGGTTAGTGTAAAGTTGAACACAAGGATCAGATCCCCGGCCGCAGGGGATGTAATTGACACGTGACTCCCAGATGGGGCCCTCTAGATTTACCCCAACAGTGGCACCTTGGCCATGCTTCTCATCAGACACCAATGAGTCAGTACAGTAGGGGGATGCTAAGGCAGGTTCATGCCTGCAAGATTCAGGACCCCTTAGTAAGTGACTTTTTTTCAGCTTTATTGAGGCATGGTTGAAAAATAAAATTATAATATATTTCAAGTGTTGAAAAAAAAAAAAAGGGTGAGCACAAGACGGGAGAAAGTAGCATAGCTCCAGGAAGTTTAGGAGAGGTTTTAGAATCGCTAGACAGAAAAGAAGTCTTAAAGAAAACCAGAAATGAGTGGGAAAAGGTCCTCATTCACAAAATCCATTAGCAAACAACAACAACAAACTAAAAGGAGTTAATGTGGAGAATGAATAGAAAAGATGAAAAACTTCTGGACTCCTTACTAATCCTCTCTTTGAAAAGGCACGGAGACTGGCTGTGATGAAGGACGGATTCTTACCAAAGGGCCAGAAAAAGAAATTATCTTTGCTCAGTGTCAGACTATTCTGTTCCATAGCATTGTAAACACTATAGTGACACTTATGACCATTATAACCCTACATGTGTTCCCACTGCATGTTTAAGAATTTTTCTGCTTTAAAAAGAGATTGAGAATCAGACTGAGAAGAAAACTGATTGTAGAATAGTTAGAGGGCATCATGCTGGTGAACATCAATTGTGATATTATACTCTGCTTAAATTATGATGAAATCATTGGAGGCATCAGAGCAAAAAGCAAATTGTGGGGAAGCTATTTACAGTTTAGCATTTTCAGTTTATGTGAGAATATGGATTCCATCTACCAAAGGGAGTAGTTCAGCTCAGATAGGATATGCATAGCAGTATCATGGATGTTTACTGTGTGTTTATAACTTTACCAAGTTAGATATTGCTAGAAATTTTTTTTTCTTAAACAATATTAAATTCTGTGATGTTTCAGAGGTCACCTGAGTTGAATGGCTACTTCATCTGTCTCACAACCTTACAGAAAAATGAGATGCTGAAGGAAAGAGAAACATTAACAAATTTCTTATAATTCTATCTAGTGATTTGGAAGCTGAATCAGTATTTACTACAGTAAAGCCCATTAGATAACTTAAAATCTTCACTACCTAGGTGTATGAAGTCCTGTCAGACTCCCTCCCTCAAATCTGTACACTCTGTGCTGAGATGAACGTTTGCCAGGCCTGCTCTTTAAGCTAGCCTAGAACACCTTCCCATGAGAAACTTTCTCCCTTTGTTTTTCTAAAACCATGGGGTTTTAATAACCTAACATTTATTGTAATTTGGAGATACTTTATTCATATTACTTTAAAGAAAACCAAAACCAAGCACCAAGTTTCTTTAGTGAGAAGCCAAAGACTTTAGAGATACTAGATTGTCAGGGAAAGTATAGTTGTGCTTTTTAAAGACCTTCATATTGGCCAACTCTGTGGGCTGGTTAATGTTTTAGATGAAAGAAGGGTGAGGACCAATGGGTCTGTGCGATTCTCTGGTTGGAAAGTGAGAATCACATGAAAAGACTATTAGGGAAAATATCTTTCCCAGTTACTTTTCTTATAAATGGTATATTTTTAAAATATTCCTTGAGTTCTCTTACAGTACTTAATTGCAATGAAAAGTTCATCTACACATATCCTATTATCACTTCATGCCTCCTACTCTAAAAGTGAATGATATTTGCTATTGGTTTTAGGTCAGGAGGATTATCACAGCTTTTACTTTCTATCAAGAGCCTGAGCTTTGGGGTCAGGCAGACCTGATGTGAGTCTTAGAGCTGCATTTTACAAGTTTATCTGACCTTGAACAAACAGTCTCTCAGAGCCTTCCAGGCCTCATCTATCCAAAGGAGAAAATACCACTTACTCAAAATGTTGTTTAAAGTTTTAAACTAAATGATATATATGTAACTACCTAACACAGTGCCTGA
The DNA here is from genome assembly GCF_026419965.1 of Kogia breviceps. Lineage (NCBI taxonomy): Eukaryota > Metazoa > Chordata > Mammalia > Artiodactyla > Physeteridae > Kogia > Kogia breviceps. The sequence goes on along the minus strand of NC_081320.1, from coordinate 67,178,358 downwards.
CTCAACAGACAGTAATTTTCTTTCTTCCTTTTCATTCATTCCACGGACATTATTGAGCACCTACTCAGTGGCGAACATTGCCCTAGATACAGGACATGGGAAATAGCACATAATTCAGCCCTCTAGGAACTCACAATATGGTGGGAAAAGTGGTGCAACCGAGCAGCATACAACAGACCAAGTGAACAGAAAGGAGGGTGCAATTTCCTTTGCCTGGGAAAAGTGGGGGAGACTACTCTGAGATAATACACAGGCTGGGTTTGTAAGGAGCGAATAAGTAGAAAAGGGAAGAAAGGCATCTCAGGCAAAGCTATGGACTTAGGAAAGGTCAGTGCAGTTGGAGTTAAAGGATATGGTTGGAGTAGAGGAGTAGCATAGAATGAGTCCAAAAGGAGGTGTTTGGACCTTGTATGCCATGGGTATTCAGTGAAGTGACATAGTCAGATCTAGACTTAGAAATCTACCCCCATCAGCCATATGGACAGATGACAAGAAAGCCCCGTAGGAAGGATGCTGGTGAGGGGGCACTCGCCCTATTCCAGAACAGAGGCTGAGGCCTGACCTGAAGCAGGAGTGATAAGAATGAGGAGAGAGTTGATGGGAGGGAGTCTCAGAGGCAGAACCTGCGGAGTTTGGTGCCTGGTTGGGTATGGTTAGATGAGATGGAGATGGGAGTCAGAGATGACAGCAGCTTGGTGGATAATGATGTCATTAGTTTACAAAGAGAATACAGAAGGCTGTCAAGGGAAGATGAGTTCAATTCTGGACTATTTATACTTGAGGAGTTCAGGAGACACTGGTGGAGATGTCTTATAAGCATTTGGATGCTCTTGGTCTGGGGCTAGAGGCATAGCTTTGGCCCTCACTGATAAATTAATCATAGTCAAATCTTTGGAATGGATGTCCTCATTCAGGAAAAGGATATAGAGTGAGAAAAATGGGGTCCTGGGAAGCACACCCAGGGGGCCAGCAGAGAAGGAGAAGCAGACTGACCTGGTAACACCTAAGACAAGAGGAGAATCAGAATTATTTCAGAAGGAAAGGAAGGAGAGAATTTTAAGCTACGAGTATAGAGCACTGTTGAGTGCTGCAAATAATTTAAGGGAAAAGAAGAGCAAAAAGTGGTCATTACATTTAGCAATTGGGAAGTCATTGGTGATCTTAAGAAGAGGCATTTAATGCAGAGGTGAGGGTGGAAAGCATTTCTTTGAGTGAGTTAGGAAGTACAGGCAGGATTAGCTGAGCCTGTGTGAGTCATCTTTTAAAAAATCTTTAAGAAATCATGGAGCATGGAAGAGGTGCCCCAACACTAAAAATAGGCAAATGCCTTCTCAATTTTTGACAGCTAATGTAAGCTTAAGCTTCATGGCCCCTCCTAGGGCCTTAGAAGAGGCCCATGCATGTGGAGGGCCATAAAGCTTGAGCTTCCTGATCCTCACAGTAAATCCACCTCTATCTGAGAGAAAAGCAAGGACCGCCTATACAAGAATGTTCCCTACACCACTGTTTGTAATAGGAAAAAATGGAGACAAACAACCTGAATGAAGAAACAGTTAAGTGAAAGCACATTCATACCATGCATCTGTTAAAAAGAATGAGGTAAGTCTTGTATGTATTGACATGGAAAAGTGTCCATGACATATTACTCAGTGAAAAAAGCTAGTTTTAGAACATTGTAGATAGTATAATCCCATGTATATAAAAAAGAAATGTGTATACACACAATGGCACACACACATACATACATACATAAACACGTATACACACACACATATATAATACATATATATTTCTATTTCCAGTTAGATTTGATAGAAAAAGCTCTGGAAAGCCCACCCAATTGTCAGCAACTGTTACTCTTGGAGAGTAGGAATAGGAGACTGGGGTTTGGTGATGGGGAGACTTTCATGTTATCTTCTTACATTTCTATATCATTTTAATTTCTGTGAATAAATGCATGATCTTTTGTTAATTTTCACAAAAATACAAAATTTTTAAATCACATATGAGGTATAAGTTAAGCTATTTCGCTTATACAAACCCTATCTCAAGGAGAGCATAATGGCATCCTTAATATTTGAAAGGTAGCCACTGAAAGAGAGATTGGATTTGTTCTGAAAGATACTGAACTGCAGAAATAGGACCAATGGGTGCAAGAAAGAGATAAATTTTTGAAACTATAAAAAGTTAAAAATATTTATAGAGACCATTTGTAGCAACATGGATGGACTTGGAGGGCATTATGCTAAGAGACATAAGTCAGACAGAGAAAGACAAATACTCTATGATATCACTTATATGTGGAATCCTAAAAAATATAACAAACTAGTGAATATAACAAATGAGAAGCAAACTCACAGATACAGAGAACAAACTAGTCGTTACCAGCTGCAGGGCCAATATAAGGGTGGGAGAGTGGGAAGTGCAAACTGTTGGGTGTAAGATAGGCTCAGGGATGTACAACATGGGGAATATAGCCAATATTTTGTAATAACTATAAATGGAAAGTAACCTTTAAAAATTATATTAAAAAGTAAAAATTAAAAAATATATTTATAAAGACCAGACATAGCAAGCTTGGAATCATTTTAGATGTCACCAGATTTTAAGAGGCTGTTCACAACTGTACTTTGTGTATGGCGCACTGCTTTGGTCACATTCAGCCCCTTTGTTAGAAGTAGATCTTTCAGCTTCACTTGTGAGAGTTTGGAGTCAGCCTGCTTGAGACAGTATGTATAGGAGTTCAAAGCAGGGCTCTGAGGCAGATCACCTGGGTCCACTCCCACACCATCATTTACTAAGCTTGAGTGTGTTCCTTAACCTTCCTAGGTCTCAGCTTTCATATCTGTGAAAAGCAGTAATCAAAGTAATACTACCTTTGCAAGCAGTGATATCTTCAAGGTGGAGTTAGGGTTCTTTCATATCTTCCCCCACCACAGCAATCTCTATCAGCCTGCTCCCCTAGACTACCCCCAATAAATATATGATCTAAGTGAAAAAAAAGTGGGCCAGCTAGGTAAATACAGCGTTCCAGCAAGTACTTTATTCATCCGCTTCTAACCAAACTGCGACTGTATGAACCCTTTCTTTATAAAAAGTCATCTAGAGCCACCACTGCCTCAGAAGGTTTCAATGAGATAATGTAAGACTTTTAGCACAATGCCTAGCACAGAGTAAATAGTCAATGAAATAAAAAATTATATACACACATGTAGTCACTAAATCAAAATGTTATTATAAGTGAGATGACATTTTTAAAGATTCTGGGGGTATGTCTGTCAGGTTTTCCTTTCAGTATGTGGGGAAAAAAAAGGTTTGATGATTAAAAGCCTGGCACACTCTTGGTGCTCTTGGACCTCCTTTCCTTTCAGTTTTCCTGTCCTTGAGGTTCAATGACTTTTCTCATTCCTTTGTTCATTCAACAATCATGTACCGAGTATCTAGTGAGTTTCAGGTTCAATCCTACATGCTGGTAGAACTAAGATAAAAAAAAAAAAAAAATAGGGGCTCTGTGCACAGGGAGCTCCTAGTCAGGAGAAAGAAGTTTAGATAATTGCAATATGATGTGATTAGGGTTAAAATTAAAGGTGTGTAAATGATATTAATGGAGAAAGCAGAAAAGTGTATGGAAGTGTGTTTGAGGAGCCAGAGAAAGCTTCATAAAAGAGAAAACACCTGGGCTTCCCTGGTGACGCAGTGGTTGAGAGTCCGCCTGCCGATGCAGTGGACACGGGTTCGTTCCCCGGTCCGGGAAGATCCCACGTGCCGCGGAGCAGCTAGGCCCGTGAGCCATGGCCGCTGAGCCTGCACATCCGGATCCTGTGCTCCACAACGGGAGAGGCCACCACAGTGAGAGGCCTGCGTACCAAAAAAAAAAAAAAAAAAAAGAGGAAACACCTGAACCAGAGCTTGAAGGGAGAGCAGGAGTCTGCTAGGTAGAAATCCTCTGTCAGAAGATGGGTGGAGACACTGCTTGATGTTTGGTGTGAAGTTTTCTATGACCATTTATAAAACTGAAAAGACAAAAAGTTTGATTTCTCTTTTTCCCAGTATTTGGTTGTAATGACAGAAAACCCAACAAGTAATAATTTAAACAGGTTAGAGATGTATCTAATGACACAGGCTTCATCTGTCTTCCTGCTCCACTATCCTTATTACATGGCTTTCATTCTCAGTGTCAAAAGGGAAACTGTTCCTTCAGTCATGGCCTTCTCCTTGTGAGGCTTTGTAATTCTATCAGGAAGGAAAGCCCTTCCCCAGAATCTTCCATTTATACCTCTTAGATAGAAGGGCCACACGACCACCATGAACTGTGGGGAAGGCTGAAAAATTATTCTGGAGGAAGAATGTAAGGAAAGAGGAGGCTGTGAATGGGATTCACCAATCTACAGTGTCTACCCGAGGAAGAAACACAACTTTTTTCATTAGCAGTCAATAATTTGGTCTTTTTTTTTTTTTAAAGTTGTTGCCACTTGTATTCATTTCCTGGAGCTCCTGTAACAAGTATCACAAACTGGATTGCTTGAAACAACAGAAATGTATTGTCTCACAGTTCTGGAGGCTAGAGAAGCCCCAAATCAAGGTGTCAGGAGACACCTAAAAGCTATCAGGGAATGCCTCCTTGCCTCTTCTTAGCTTCTGCTGATTGGCTAGCAGTCTCCGACGTCCTTGGTTATGCTTAGCTGCATAACTTCAATCTCTGCCTGTCCTCACATGATGTTCTCTTTGTGTCTCTCTCTTTATGTGACCAGTCATATTGGATTAGAGACCCACCTTATTCCAGTATGCTTATATTAACCTAATTACATCTGCAATGACTCTATTTCCAAATAAGGTCACATTCTGAAGTATTGGGAGTTAGGACTTAAACATATCTTTTTTTTTTTTTTGGTCTGGGGGATGTAATTTAATTCATAACACCATAACTTTGCACTTGATATATAAATAAGAAATGCTCTATTTCCAAATTATGTTTCTTTATACCTAAGTTTTGTAGAGAACTTTTAAAAGCCTTATTTTTATTCCTAGTTAAATTTCAGTTTTATTCATTTTAACTATTCTAGTCCAAGTTTACTCCAGTTTTGTAGTTAACATAATTCCTACTTTTCCTAAAATAATTTAGGAGGTAATTAGAATAATTCCTAATTATTTAAAAAGTAATTCCTATTTATTTTAACTATAAAACTGTAGCAATATGAAACACTACTTGATAAACAGTATTCAAATAACTGGTTACAAATTTAGCAAAAACAATTTTTTAACCCATACCTAATACCATATGCTAAAAAAATGTACAAATTTGTTAAACAAGTTAAATAGTGTTCATAGAACTACAGAAAAGCAAAGAACTCAGTATTTTGAATATTTGTGTGGTTATAAGAAACAGTAGAAATCATAAAAGAAAAGATCCATAAGTTCTAAGTGTATAAAAATGTAAAGCTTTTTGTGCAAGAAAAACTTTGTGGGGAAATAAGTTTGGGAAACGTTATAAAAAAATAATTCAGACAATAAACATAAACAATAGGTTACATTAAAAATTCATATAACTAACTATTAAGACCCCAACAGATAGATAGCTAAAGGATGTGACCAGGCAATGTATTAAAACACCATATGTTGGGCTTCCCTGGTGCCGCAGTGGTTGAGAGTCTGCCAGCCGATGCAGGGGACACAGGTTCATGCCCCAGTCCGGGAAGATCCCACATGCCGCGGAGCAGCTGGGCCCATGAGCCATGGCCGCTGAGCCTGCGCGTCCAGAGCCTGTGCTCCGCAACGGGAGAGGCCACAGCAGTGAAAGGCCCGCATACCTCAAAAAAAACCCAAAAAACACCATATGTTTGTTAAGCAAACATATAGAAAAATGTTTAGTAATCATTAAAAAGTACAATTTAAACTGCAATGTAACTGATCAATTATTGCATTGCTGATGGTGATATAAATTGATACAGTCCCTTTGAAAAGCATTTGGCAAATACATCCAGAGTTATAAAAATGTTTATACAATTAATATTTCTGGAAATTTAGCCTGAGTAAATAGTCCTAAAGAAGAAAAAAACTGTGCTCATAAAGTTACTAATAAACTTTATGCAGATCTTTGTTAATTGCACAATCATTTGTAATAGTGAAAATTTGGGAGCTGTCTCATTTCCTGAGAGCAGAGGAATGGGTGACTGAATTATTGATGCATCCTTTTGTTAGAATACGCAGCCATCAAAAAGTGTAATAGTGAAGACCTGTGGCAACATGAAGAAATACTTATGTTTTAAAGTTACATGTTTTTTTAAAGTGCCATATATGATTGCAATAATGTAAAATTGAAAAGCATGCACATGAGAAAAGTCAGCAACCATGACAGTAGAATGTGCAGAAGGTGTTAGGGAGCATGGAGCTGTGTTAAGGTGACATGACATCATTTTCCCAACATTTTCCAAACTTTCTTATATTTAAAAGATTTTTAAGCATATTCCATTTACTATTTGGTTTAAAATCCCTCTGTACTTCTTGAATGTTAATGAAACCATTAAGAGGGAAAGAGAATTTAATGAGCTTTCTGGGAAAAAAATTTGCTCACAGTAGTATTGTAAATCACACTAGATGTTTTTCTTTCATAAATAAGTCTTGTACTAAGTGGTAGGATTACTCTGATACGAAAAAGTGACATTTGAAGAAAGCTTTTTAATACAGTATATGTGCGGTGCATGATTTATGGCTATGTTTTTGACTGGTGAAGTAATTATTTTAATCCTGTCTCATCATTCACTTTAGTTTTGCTTTTGTGGCTGAGATTTAAAAGCCATAACATCCAAAGAAAATAACTTACCCTTAGGCTGGAGAAAAATAGTTTTTACTTTCACCATGACAAACGATCTCTTCTGACTTTGTAGTTATGACTTAATAGTGTGGATTTAATGCCAGGTGATCTAAGAAGTTGACACTATTTTAGCAATCTCTTTATTTGCATTCTTATAAAGAAGAGGATTTGCTCCTCCCTTCTCAGAAGCCGAGTTTATAAGAACTGTAAAAACATGATCATTTGCTCTGCTCCTTGTTCCTGGTGAGCTGTACCTAGCGTATTCCCTGGCTTGCTGGGCTGCCCACTGTCCCTGAGGGAACACAGGCGGCCGACTCTCTTCGGGGTTGTGAGAAATAACCAGGGATGACAACCCCTTTGGGCCGTCCACTGCCCAGGCTTGATTAGATTATGCCTCTATGGTTGACTAGGCTTTGAATTCACTAGTCTGAATTCACTACCTGAAAATTAAAGTCAGTGGTAGTGCATCTCACCGCCTCCCAAAATAGTACACACATATACTTGCATGCATGCATACACGTGCACACCGGCTTAGTGCAAAACAACCAACTTATATCCCTTAGGAGAAAAGGTGTCTGGTGAAGTGGGTGTGGGAGTGATGATGGAAAGAAGTTAATCCCTGTCTCCAAAGTAAAGACTAGACAATGGGGATCCATGCAAAGCAGTGCTGGACAATTGACATCTACTGGCTCCCTAGTGAAACAGCCTGCCCTCAGTTATTCAGGGTCTGATCATCCAAAGTGTGGATTATCCAGGCCATATGCTCCTCTTTCTTTGCCATCTGGCTAGTTGCCTGCTTCCCTTCGTATTAACGGAGAAAATTCTCAAAATACCTCAGTCCCTTTCTGCCAAACCATTTCTGTTACCTGGACTCAACCCCCTCTTTAAGCATATTCAGTGCACATTTTGGTCCCGTCTGGTCACTTGGGATATTCTGACAGGACATATTGGTTAGTTTCTAATGTACAATCTTGGGCTTGTTGATCCTTGCCTCATCATAGTCCTTTAGTCATCTCTTGGATATATTATTTATCACTTCAGCTAGCTAGTGAGCTCCTTTAAAGTAAGGAGCATCTCCTCTGCCTTTTACATCCTCTTCAACTGGCCCAGAGAGCTCCTCTTCACAGGGTGGGTGGGAGACAAGTGCTGTTGGCTGACTAAGCACTGTTCATTGTCATTTCAACCAGGTTAAGTCATAAGAAAGTCACAACAGTAAGGAGCAGTAAGCAGAAATGCCATTTGCTATAAAAGTCAACTAACTAAAAAAAATAAATAATAAAAAATAAATTTAAAAATCAACTGAAAGATAATCTCAGACTTTTAGAATTGAAAGGAGCATTAGGGATAATTTTATCTTGTTAATGGGAACCTTGGACTCAGAGGAGTAAAGGAACTTGTCTTTGATCACCCATAATATTTGTAGCAGAGTCTGGACTAGAATTCAGCTCTTTAGAGCCTACTTCTGTTATAATCCAGATTTGAAGGGTTATATAAAAGAGGAGTCATGCAGAAGGTATACAGAAAAGGAGTGGCTTAGATTACATTGCTGGGAGGAAGAGAATGTATTAGTGACAGGTAACCAAGATTAAAGAAAAATTTTATCCCTCTTTTGTATACATTAATCTTTTGGGGTTATAGATATTATAGGAAAATAGCAGTTATTTGGAGTTATTTTTATTTGTTTTAAAGACTGATCTAAAACAAGAATTGAAAAGCTCTCATCCAAGTGCCTAGAACAAACTTGACACAGTAGGAGTGAATCAAAATGTGTCAAGTGAAAGAATGAAACGAAAACCCATTTTTCAAGGACTAGGGCTATTCTTTGGTTCTAGCATTACCAAACCCATTTATGAAAAGTATTAGAGTCTTTCTTTGAATCAGAATTTCTTGTTTTGGCCACATATTTCGGGACAAACAGTTCAGCTACAAATTACAATGAATTTAAGTACCTGTTCTGTTTGTGGATGTCATAAATTATCAGAGAAAACTAGTGCCATGTTGCTTACAAATGAAATGTCTATTGAATATTTCATGATCTTAGCCTGAACATCTCAGATATGATTAATATAAATTTCTGAGGTAAATCTCAAACATCAGATTACATATCCAATTCCAGTAAGGAGGGAAAAAGACTTTATGTGATTTTAAAGAGTATTTAGGTGTAGAACTCTATAATTCATGAATCTTTACATGAAGGCAAATTGATTAATATTGCTTTCTTTAAGATTTTTTTTACATAACTCAATACGTGTTTATTGTAGAAAAAAGTACAAAATGCAGGTAATCTTTTTTGTGTGTGTATTTGAAATTTATTTATTTTTATTTTTTAAAAATCTTTATTGGAGTATAATTGCTTTACAATGGTGTGTTAGTTTCTGCTTTACAACAAAGTGAATCAGTTATACATATACATATGTTCCCATATCTCTTCCCTCTTGCATCTCCCTCCCTCCCACCCTCCCTATCCCACCCCTCTAGGTGGTCACAAACCACCGAGCTGATCTCCCTGTGACGAAGTGAGAGAGTGGCATGGACGTATGTACACTACCAAACATAGGGTGGATAGCTAGTGGGAAGCAGCCACATGGCGCAGGTAATCTTAAAAAAGAATAAAACCACTGTTAACCCCAGGAGTCAAAGATTAACTGTTAACTATTAATGTATACCCTTCTAGACCTTTTTTCTATATGCATATCCATGGGGTTATATACCACACACTGTTTTAAACTTGACTTTTTCTGTGTCTCGTGAATATTTCTCAATGCCAATAAATATTTCTAGAAGCCATTCTCAGTGGTTGCAGAGTATTCCATTGTGAATGGGTACCATAATTTGTTTAACTAATCCCTTGGTTTTAGCTATTTAGATTATTTCCCATTTTTCACTATTATAAATGATGCTGTGGTGAACTTCCTTATTTGTACATATTGATTCCCATGTTCAGTGATAGTCTTAGAATAGATTTTGAGGAGTACAGTTGCTGAATTTAAAATATACTTAGTTGGAAGGGTGGGAAAAAAATGAAATTTTAGGTGTCAAAAAGATTACTTTCATATAGACTGGAAATTCTTTCAGAAACTAAAATGTCCTTAGAGACTTTGTACTTAATTTTGGTTCTTCTTAATAAACACATTTTTTATCATACATTGACACAATTGTATTTGACAAATGGTAATCTCCCAAACCCATAGTTTTAGATGGTTTTCAAATAATTAAGTGCTTTAAAATGGTGGTGTTCTCTTAATAATAGTAATAAATTATGCTGATCGGTTTCCCCTCATTATTCTCAAAAGCTGGATGCTTTGTTTGGCTGGTTGACATGAGGCAGTTTCTTGCTGGAGGCAAAATGTCATTGGACCATGCACTAATCTTTTTTCCCCCCTGATTTTACCCATTTCCAGGCTGATTATATAAACAATAAGGTGTTGTCCTTTTAATTAAGTGAAAATGACACATTACAGGTGCTTTTCAACAATCTGAACTTATCTGCTAAATAAGTCTTGCATTATCTATACCCAAATGAGAATATAATTCTTAAGGCAAGGCCACTCTAGAAGACTGCAAGTAAAGCAAAGAGCACAGGAGTCTTCTCCAGTTTTGCATGCAATGGGATGTAAGATCAGCGCTATCCAATTAGGGCGAGAGGAAACAAGGGAGGGAGGGGAAAGAGGCTATGCTTACAGACCTTGTTCAACTTGATTACATTACAATTTTCATGATAAAGTCTGCAATAACCTTTATCTTTTTATATTTAATTTAATGGCCTTGGAATCTGGAGAAGCCAGCCCACCTTGTTTATCATGTAGCTATCATCAGCCTCTTCTGGTACAATTTTGTGTGTGTGCTAACTAAAAGAGACATGAAATTAAAAATAGGTCAGAAGGCTTTCCATTTCAGTTTTGTTGATTCATGTGGTGAGGGGAGTGGGGCAGGCGAAACGTTAGTTTCTTTAAGTGATATTATGGAGGAAATAATCTATAACGAGCAAAAAGGAGATTACAGCACTATGAGAACACTGAAGATTATGTTTTATGAAATGAGTTCTTTCTAAAGCATTAGAGAAATATAATTATAAAAACTATTTCAAGTTGCCTACAAGTGGTTTTTGCTTGAAGAAAATAAGGGAATGTTATTTATTTGAAATTTTTTTATCTTTAAGTGAGGCTGTGATAGAAGAGGTAATGTGTTTTACTAAATTATTCATTAATTCATAAGATAATTCTGTCCTATGAGAAATTTTTCTCAAAAGTAATTACTAGTTTTTTCTTTTTTTGTTGTTTTTGTTTGTTTGTTTTTGCGGTATGCGGGCCTCTCACTGTTGTGGCCTCTCCTGTTGTGGAACACAGGCTCAGCGTCCGTGGCTTATGGGCCCAGACACTCCGCGGTATGTGGGATCCTCCCGGACCGGGGCACGAACCCGCGTCCCCTGAATCGGCAGGTGGACTCTCAACCACTGCGCCACCAGGGAAGTCCAAAAATAATGGTACTTCTAAACATATGTTTGGAAGGCCGGGGCTTAAATAAGAATGGATAATGAATGTAGACTCTGAGACATAATAATTTTTTTCTGAAAAAGAAAACAACCAAAAGCAATAGTTCCTCTTTAGATGTCTCTAGAAGGCCTGTGCTTAATAGTAAGAATGGATGATAAATGTAAATCCTGGGGCATTTGTTACCCACAAGCTGCATTGCTGCAGTGAAACAATTTACAGAAACACAAATACCTGTTGAAACCTAGGTAGGCTGTTTCTCCCTCCTCCATTCCACATGACAGTCACTCTGAGTTTCACTGAGCTCATTATGTCCTCTAATTATAACACTAAGGAAGGCCTTCAGAAGAGGCTTTTTGTTGTTGTCTTGTTTTGATTTTTGCCACTAACACTCTTTCCATCCCCTCACCATTACCTCAAAAATAAGAAAAAAAAAAATGATGACAAGAATCAGCATAGGCAGAACTGAACTTCTGAGAGAAAAGTTCCTATTTTAAGTGATATAACACAATTTGATAGCTTTCAAATGCACTGGATAAATACTTTTCTGTCACAGCAAGTGGGAGGGTAAGCATCCTCTTATATACTAATGCCACAAATGCTCTCAAGAAGCAACTAAAACTTTGACTAGCTGATGTCAGAAAGAACCACAAAACTAAAATGATTCATTTTTGGCGAGACATTTGGACATCCAGATGGGTGATATTAATGTGTTTAACAAGTTAACTCTTTCAGATATCTGAGGATATAGGTAATTTCCAATTTGTTCTAATGTACTGATGAGGGTGTAGTCCCACCCCAAATCTAATTTGTATGAGAGCCATGTGAAGGCCATCCTCTCTCAGAATGGAGTTTTAGAGGAAGTTCCAGACCCCTTTTACATTTGAGCCTTCTAGTACATTAAAGAACTGAAGAAATGCCAAAACAGGGTTGCAGAAATTATCAATTTATTTTGCGTGTTTACCTATAACAAATCAGGGATTTAAATTTGCACATCCAAAATGTAATGACCACAGGTCTCACCTAACTCATTTGGAGAGAGCTTTAAATCTTAACATTGAGGCTTCTCAAGAATACCATGAATCTGAAGTCCAGACCAAAATGACCTCCCTTTCTTCCCCATGAAAGGATCTAGCAGGTCAGAAATTTGGTTACATGCGCCATCGAGATATTTCTGGCCAAGGTTGGGCTTTCCATGTTTTATGTTGCATAAGTTTGGAATCAAACTAAGTCTTTAAGTGTATGAACAGATGAACATGGAGCTTTTTCTGAACAAGTCATGCCTCTGACTACAGGTTTTCCTGAGGCCCTTTCTGAAGGTAGGTCACAACTTCGTTAAAACACAAAAGCAAGGCAATTCTGTTGTTCAGAATCTGTCTTTGCCAGCTACATGCTTACTACTTTGTACATTCTTAGGCCAAAAAAATCTTATCTCAGTAACAGAGAATGACTGACAATGGTGGATTCTCAAGCATTTCTATTAACCAAAGAAAGAAAATGAACTTGTACCCTTTAGAGTCAGAGTCCAAACTAGCACAGCAAACTCAACATTTCTTTAAGATGTTAGGTTTTAGTTTTGAAAATTCACAAAATGTTACATTCTTCTCCATACTCTGTTTTTATATAAGCTAATGGTGCCTTGTCCCCCAATCTTTAGTTAAATTTGATTCTCGCATACCCTGTTTGATTCTGTGGTGCTGCATAGCCCTGGCACACCACTCTGTACCCCTGATGGAGTGTGTGTACTGGAGTCCGTAAATGCATGCACATAAGGGATAGTATCTTTTGTTCCCTATGATTATCCAAGGTTTATCCCTATTGAGTTATTATGCACATGGCAATCAGAGGTAGCTCGAGGATTGGTGAGGCTCCCAGAAGAAGCCTTTATGTAGCAAGTTCCATTCTGCCAAAGTAATCCATTTTTTATTTTTAAAATTAATCGTGTGTTCTCCTTTATCATGTTAGGCTGGGGGAGGGTATTTATGATGGTGTAACTCATGACCATGCTTGTTACAAGGTTCAAGGCCTGTGGTTCTTAAAGACTACATTTTTAAAATTTGTAGGATATTTTTTTTAACTATCACATTATTGGGAGAAGCTCCTGGCCAGGGATGGGGAATCAAAGGATACCAGTCCCCTGTCTCCCAATACCATTAACATTTTAACTAACATTTGTGTAGTAAAAAAATCTGAGCTGAGAACTCAGCTACATTTTACACATAAGCACAAATGATTTTTGGTACAAATTTTTTCTGAACTTTTCAGAAATGTAGCTTCTTGTAAATCAAAGAAAGACTACATTTTGTTTTGTTTTCAGAACTTTACTATTCCAGAAAATCATGTCAGTTGACAGCAAAAGCCGCTTGTAACTGAGCCTCCAATACAGAACACCTACATCATTCTGTAATTGCTGTTGCTGTATTCAAGGTGATTCTACGCTTAAGAGCAAGCATCTGACTGCTTCCATATGTCTTCTAGTGCTATCCTGCCTGAGTATTTACATATTAATATACATATTATTTATTATGAATTATTTTTGTCCTGGTGTCCTATTTAGGGCATTAAAAATATATCTTCCTAGGTAGGTGATATTACTTATGAGTTTCATTTCAGGAGATCAAAGGAAATACAAGATAGTTATAAAAAGGGTGCATTGGATATGCTAGAGTGGATAACGACTGCCCTAAGTGGTGGCCTAGTTGACTGTATATTAGAGCTGCCTCTGCACAGCTGCATGCTGAAAAATTTCTTTAGAAAAGTGTGATTTAACGTGAAGACGTTGACAGATTAGCAAAGTGTTTAAGACACATACTTCAAAGTCAGGCAGACTTTAATTCACATCTTAGCTTTGAGACTTACAGCTGTATGACCTTGGGCAGTCTGTTTACCCTCTGTTAGACTTCATTTCCTCAATTGTAAAATAAGATAACTTGTGAAACTCCTTCGATGAGGTTACTATTGCTTTTATTCTCCTCATCACTCTTAGTGAAGAGTCTCATGACAGATTACTTTAAGTGTCTTCAGAGTTCAGGTGCCTAAGAAAGATTATGCCTTCTAAAGTGCTAGTCTGTTTCCTTTTAGACAGTGGGAGCCATTTCATTCATGCCGTTTTACTCTTGACTTTGACTGTTAGTGCACATGGAGCTAAGTACTCGTGTTTAATTGCTGTGGCTTTCCTCAGACAGGGCTTCTTAATATAGTTTGCCCCCATTTCATTTTCTCCTCCCCTCTCCCCCTACTAAATTTTGCACTTTCATCTTTTGTTGTAAATTGTAACAAATTATTTTGAAAGTAGGTGGGAAATAAATAAAATAAAATGAGAATGAAATAATAAGGCTCCATTTTCTTTATAATGCTTTATAGTGTTTATTTCTAAAGATGGCAGAGTTCCTTTTTTCCCCTTCTTGTATGCTATTTGTTAATGATAGTATGTCAGATCTTTATTTTGTCACTTACATGGGAAAATATGACAATAACTAAGATGATATTTTACCACAAATACCCATCCATAGAGTTAGTTCAATATAAATTATTTACTTCTATTTTCTTAGCAAAATCAGAAGAATAATATACATTGCTGTATCTTACCATATCACTATAGAACAGTGGTTCTCAAAGTTTTTGATCAGGACCACTTTGCACTTTTAAAAATTATTGAGGACCCAAAGAGCTTTCGTTTATGTGAGTTAAATCTCTCAATATTTGTATTAAAATATGAAATTAAAATTGAGAAATTTTAAAATGTTTACTTACAAATCATTTAAAAAATAAACCTATTATATATTAACCCATTATATATTAAATCTGTTCTATATTAACATAACATAATTTTGTGAAAAATGAGTATGTTTTCCAAAACAACAATAAAACATTTTAGAAAAAAGAATAGTGTAATGTTTGTGAACACATTTATTGTCTGTCTTTTTTTTCTATTTTTTTTTAAACTGAGGTATAACTGACATTCAACATTATTTTAATTTCAGGTGTACAACATAATGATTTGATATTTATATATTTTGTGAAATGATCACCACTGTAAGTCTAATTAACATCCTAATGTTTGTCTTAATAGAAGATAGCTAGATTCTCCTATCTGCTTCTACAATCAGTGTGTTACAATATCATACATCACATAATCTCATAAGAAAATGAGAGTGAAAAGGACAAAATTATTATTATTATTAACATAACTTGGACTTTATGAACCCCCAAAAGGGTCTTGGGGCTGTTCAGGACACTGGATCACACTTTAAGAACTGCTGCTATGGATCATAGCCAGTGAAAATGGCAATATAAGAAAAAGAAATAATGTCTTACCCACATTTAGATTTTCAGTCATTTCAGTGAGCTACTAAGTTTTTTTATATGTGCCTTCTCCCAAAGTTTATAGAAACATTAAGGTCAAACTATAGCTGATGGGAATGTTTAGATTTTTCCTTTAAGATCTGGGCAATGTATTTTGAAAGCTACTAGTGATATATGGAATCATTGTTATGCTTTTGGCAATAGATTTTTTTTTTAATACATGTATTGAACAGAAATAATGTTTTTAGTTGTGGCATATAGGAAGACTTAGCTTTTTTGCTCTTCCAATCTATAATAGTAAAACTAGTTTTATTAAACCATTATTTTTATTTGTATGTGTTACTTGTTATATCATCTTTATACCATTCAATAACTAGAGTAGAGCAGATTGATTTCTCTTATTTCTGCCATGAGGTGGTTCATAATGAAAGTTAGATGGCTTGCCTAATTTACAGAGTAGCATTAGGTTCAGAATGAGTTAGTACAGAAGAACAACACATTTTATTTTACTGTATTTTATTTATTTTTCTTTAGGTAACTGGTTGTGAGCAAGACTTTAAGCCTTTGTACAGCTGTAAGGACACTCTAAGTATGGCAGCTCTGCTTTCAGTGTGATGGAATCTCCACTATAGTGTGATGGTGCTGGTTCCAGTAATTAATTGGGCTTTCTGTTTCTCTTTCTAGGAAAGAACAATCTTAAAGTTTCAAGTATTCCAACAGGGGAGACTGAGGCGGCTAACGTTTAACTTGCCCAATGGTAGCCTTAGAGTTAGGTTCTGGATATTTTGAAGTGAACATGTGATAAACAGTGTTTTCTGCTTATGAGACACATCCCAAGTCTCTCTAGGTTTCAGAAGGTGATAAAATAAACATGGGCAAATATATCAACTGCTACCTCCAGTGACAGCAGTACTCCCTGCTGGGCCCAGGGAATCACCTTAAAATCATGTCATTGTACTTTTCATAGACGGTCAGATTGTGCCTTTGCCTAAAAAGTTGCTTGCCTATCTATTTATCTATCTATCTTGATAATATGTGTGTGTTGGGGGATGTGTATATATATATATAATATATATAAAAATATATATTATATTATATATTATATATCATATTATAATATATATTATATTATAATATGATATATAATATATATAATATATTATATATATATATATATATATGGGCCACAAGGTTCATTCGGGATTTTCCATTACATCTTCTGTTACATAACTTTTTACTTTCCCAAGGACTTTCAGAACTGTCAGTTATGTAGTATAGGTTTTCAAGGTTAGAAAGGAATTTAGATGATCTATTCCAAACCCCCAAAACTTGTTGAAGCTATTCAGTGTCTTAGATGAGTTGTCGTTCTAGCTTTGCATGAATACTTCCAATTGTAGAAACTTCATGATTCCTAAGGCAAACACTTGTGATTTTGGACAGCTCCAATTATTGAGAAAGCTTGTTCTCAATTTGACCTGAGACAAGTACCCTTTTTTTCACTATAGCACTTCTAATGTTTGAAGACAACTTCCGTGTTTCATTCTTATGTCTTCATGAGCCTTCTCCTCTCCAGACTCAATCAACTCTATTCTTTATCTGGAAATTTTGTTAGCCCCTTTCCTACTCTTGTTCTCTCTCCTGCTGCTCTGCTCCAGTTTTCAATATCCACCTTAAAAATTATGATACCCAGAATGACACTTAGTACTCCTATTGCTGAATTAAGGCCATCTCCTCCCTTCTTGCGATTATATGCTATTGGATCTGAAGATCTTCTAGCTTCTTTGGCAACTGTATCATATGGATTTATACTGTACTTACTATCAATGAAAAGTATGTCTCAGCCACATCAGTTACTGTTAAGCTATATTTTCCTCCTGCACTTCCAAAATTGGACATGCAATTCAAAACTCAATCCATTAAAATTTGAAAGGAAGGTATTCTTTCTTGTTTTTTTGTTTTTGATTGGGGGAAATAACTTTTTATTTATTGCAATTTAAATCTACAGAAAAATTTCAAGAATACTTCAAAGGATTACCCTATATCATTTACCTAGATTCACCAATTGTTAATATTTTACCCCATTTACTTTATCAATCTCTAGAGAGGTAGAGTGATATAAATTACATAAGATGTAGTTATGTACTAATTTTTTTCCCAAACAACTTGAGAGTGAGTGGCAGCTATCCTGACTCTTTAAATATTTCAGTTTGCATTTACTAAGAATAAGAACATTTTCCAAAATAGCCAAGGTATAGCTACAAAATCAGGAAATTTACCATTGATATAATGCTATTATCCAATCCATGGTCTATACTCAAATTTCACCAATTACCCCAATAAAGTTCTTCATCGCTTTTGTGTGTGTGTGTGTGTGTGTGTGTGTGTTTGGTGGGGCTGGGTGAGGAGGAGGAGGTGTAGTTCCAGGATCCAGTCCAGGATCATGTGTTTCATTCATGTGTCTGCTGATTTCTCTACCTTAGAAGATATGTTTTTATGCTTCAGAAGTTGGATAGTAGCTGTGGAGATTCCCCAGGACTTGATCCATAGTTTCCACATCATTGACTCAGCAGACATTCAACTACCATCTTTAAATAAATAAATAAGTAAATCTGTTTATCTCTGAAGTTCCCCTTCTATGCCATCTTGTTTTGCATCTTGACTCTGGACATTTCATTGTAGATGTCAAGGGGGCAACAACTTTCTAAAGGCCTCAGTCTCTCTCCACTCAAGTCCATTTTCATGAGCTTTCCATTCAGTGAGCCTTTCTTCTCCTTCCTGCTGACATGACATGACCATTAGCTTTGTCTCCTTGCCCTGAGGCATCCATGTTAGTCATTCCCCCATGCCTATATTCAAAGGTTTTTGCTCACGTATAACATCTTATCATTCACCCTCTTTAGCTGTTCAAACTGTGTTGATTCCTCAAAGTATCTTGTTTGTGAATCTTCTCACTCATTTATATAACAAATGTGTATTGATCACCTTCAGGTGATAGGTAATGCTCTTAGGTGCCAGGGGTAGGGCAATGAGTTTGATTTTCATTTATCAATTCATTGCCCTTGAACCAGGCAATGACAGCCTTACCTCTTCTGAACTTCTTGAATGGTTTATTAGACTTGGAAGGCATTTGTCCATTAATGTCCCTGTCCTCATTGTATTACTGTGATTTGGTTATGTTTCTTATATGCCCTATAAGCATCCTGAGTCTGAAAAGGGGGTAGTATTCATCTTTCTGTCCCCTTCAGTATCTAGTCCTGTATTACATGCACATACCCAGTACAAATTTGTTGAATTCATTAATTAATTAGTCAAAGATCAGAGCTTCAGTTAGATTTGGGGTCCATATGTCAAATTAGGAAACTGCTGCAATATAAGGGCCTAGGTGAGAATACTGGCTACAGGAATAAAGAGAAGACACATGTGAGAGTTCCCACAAAAGAAGTGTAAATGTTCTTGTCCCCTAAAGGGATCAAATCACTCACCCATCAAATTGACTCAAAGTCAAAGAGGATGAGGAAAAATATGGAGATGGAAAGAATTAGGCAAGGCATGCAAATTTAGGAGAAGAGTTTGAATTTAAATTTAAATTTGTATTGAAGCTGTAGAGATACATCCAGACTGAACTGTTTCTCAGGCAGTTAGAAATACAAGTTCGATCTTTGGAAAGAGGTTAAAAGATTTTTATATATATATATATATATTTTTTTTTTTTTTTTTTTTTTTTTTTTTGCGGTATGCGGGCCTCTCACTGTTGTGGCCTCTCCCGTTGCGGAGCACAGGCTCCGGACGCACAGGCCCAGCGGCCATGGCTCACGGGCTTAGTTGCTCCGTGGCATGTGGGATCTTCCCGGACCGGGGCACGAACCCGTGTCTCCTGCATCGGCAGGCGGATTCTCAACCACTGCGCCACCAGGGAAGCCCAAAAGATTTATATTTATAACTTAAGTATAAATAAGGAAAAAATAAAATGTAAGGAACAAAATTGTCCAATCTAAATAAGGGAGGTAAGAGGTAGTGGTTCTGAGCAGAATTTCAGGCAGTTTCATCAAGTCATTGATTGTCTAAGAAATAAAGACTGAAAGAATATTGGACTTTTTAATAGTCTTTACCCTAGGACTTCCCTGGTGGCACAGTGGTTAAGAATCTGCCTGCCAATGCAGGGGACCCAGTTTCGAGCCCTGGTCCGGGAAGATCCCACATGCCGTGGAGCAACTAAGCCCGTGTGCCACAACTACTGAGCCTGCGCTCTAGAGCCCTTGAGCCACAACTACTAAACCCATGTGCCACAACTACTGAAGCCCATGCACCTAAAAAGTCCATGCTCCGCAACAAGAGAAGCCACTGCAATGAGAAGCCTGTGCACTGCAACGAACAGTAGCCCCCACTCGCCACAACTAGAGAAAGCCCGTGCACAGCAACAAAGACCCAATGCAGCCAAAAATAAATAAATAAATAAATAAAGTTTTTTTAAAAATATATATTCTTTACCCTAAACTTGACTAGATTCTGCCACTTTAACAACATTTTCCACTGCACTACCTACTCTCAGCTTGATGAGAAGATCCAGGGCTCCTCCTGAGCCACTGACCCCCCAGCATGTGATAAGTAAAGTAAGCAGGGCCTGGTGTCTTTAAGCTTCCTGTCCTGCAGACAGGGTAGGAGGTGGAGCCCAAGGTGTAAGTTAAGGAAGGACGGAGGGGGACCCATCACATTCTCCAGTCCAACTTTGCCAGAAATAAAACTAACCTTTGATCTACTTTTGTTTCCTGGTATCTGATCTCAGTTAAGAACCTATAGAAAAGTAACAGATTCCAAAAGCGGGTGAAAGAGAAGCAACCTCCAACTTCTGAGAGGGCTGCAAGGGAAGCAGCGTCCTCAGGAGAGAGCTAGATGGGGATATCTTCTGCTAGAGATAGAAATGAATAGGGGAGTGAGTCATGATGGAATTACTCAGCATAGTCTCTTAGAAGGTGTGGTGTCAGTTCCCACTAGAGTTGGGAGACTTTAGCTAGAAGGGAAGGGCCATTAGGAAATGGTTAGATCCTGGAGCTTCCAGTGTGGGATGGTCTGAGATGGAGGCTCTCTTTCCATGAACACAAGCTGATGCAGAGGTCTCTAGGGTCTCACCTCTCCCACAGCTAAAATGCCCACTTCAGAACATTTTATGAAATGCCTAGATGAGTATGGCTTCAGACTCTGTATATGACTTGTACAAAGATGTAAGGTTTATAAGTACAGAAGTTTTACTCCTATAATTATTCCCTCAGTACCAAACTTCCCTCACTGATGATTAACTCCCATCACCATAAAAGCATGTGGCAATATCATTTGTCTTAAGAAAAGGAAAGAAAAGACCTCTCTTGACTATAGCACCTCTAGTTATCTTGTTCCTCTGCTCCCTTGATAGCAAAATGCCCCCAAAGAGTTGTCTGTACTGTTCTACTACCTCACCTCCAGTTCACTCTTATTCTTTACTTTTTGTGGGAAATATGCATACAAGAGAGAATAAATAATGTGTATGTTTAGTTAAAAGAGAAATAAAAAGTAATACCTGTGTCCTCACCACCTGAAATAGAATATTACCAATGTTTTACAGCACCTCCTGTGTGTCCTTCCAGAAGTGCATTCCTCTCCCTCCACTGCCAAAGCAATCATCCTTTTGAAGTTTTGCCATCATTCTCTTGTTTTTCTTTGTAATTTACCATATATGTATGAATTCCTAAACAATACATTTTGTTTTGCCTGTTTTGAACTTTATATAGATGGAGTCATATATTCTTCTATAACTTGCTTTGTCATTCACTGGTTTTTTGATTGGTTTTTTTGTGTTCGTTTTGGCTGCACCATGCTGCACACAGGATCTTAGTTCCCAGAACAGCAACAAACCCATGCCCCCTGCAGTGGAAGCTCAGAGTCCTAACCACTGGACCACCAAGGGGTTCCCTGTCATACATCCTTAGATTAAAAAAAAAAAAAAATCCGTATTGGGTATGGTTAATTTTCACTGCAGTGTAGTATTCTACTGTATGATCATACCATAATATATTTTTCTATTTTAACTATTGATGGACTTGGGTTATTTCTAGATTTTTTTTTCTTTTTTTGCTTTTACTAACAATGCTACTATGGAAATTCTTGTACTTGGCTCCTGGTGTGTGTGTACAGGAATCTCTATAGGTTCTGAGGAGTGGAATTACTGGCTCAATTTTACTGGATATTACCAAAGTATTTTCCTAAGTGTTTTATCAATTTATATTACTATAAATACTAGAAGAAAGTTTCTTTTCCTCTACATATTTTCCAAAACTTGGTACCATCTAACTTTTTACGTTTTTGCTAGTCTGGTAGTTCAAAATGGCTACTGATTATGGTTTTCCTCTGTGTTTTCCTGTTTACTAATCAGCTCCTTTCAATGATTCTTAGCTTTCATGTTTCCTCTACTGTAAGATGCCTATTCATGTTTTCAGCCCATTTCTCTATTGGATCGTCTTTTTCTTATTGGTTTTTAAAGCATTCCTTTTATATACTCTGGATGCTAATCCTTGGCCAGTTATGTGTTACAATGATCTTCTCTCACTTTTCAGCTTGTCTTACCACTGTCATGGTGACTTAATGAACAGAAGTTCTTAAGGTGTTAGGTTGAACTATAAGAAATTGCTTGGCTTCCCTGGTGGCACAGTGGTTGAAAGTCCACCTGCCGATGCAGGGGACATGGGTTCATGCCCTGGTCCGGGAAGATCCCACATGCCGTGGAGCGGCTGGGCCCGTGAGCCGTGGCCGCTGAGCCTGCGCGTCGGAGCCTGTGCTCCGCAACGGGAAAGGCCACAACAGTGAGAGGCCCGCGTACAGCAAAAAAAAAAAAAAAAAAAAAAAAAAAAAAATCGCTGATATGTGATCATTTTTGACCTACATGTACAATTCCATATGGTTTTGGGAGAGCTTATTAAAACACAGATCTGGCTCCACTTCCAGAGTCTCTGATTTTGGAGGTCTGGAGTGGGAAGTGAGAATTTGCATTTCTAATAAGTTCCCAGGTGATGCTGCTGATCCAGGAACCACACTTTGAGAAATTCTGCCTCAGTCCCTTCTGTCTCTTCAGCATCACCTTTAGCCAGTCCTCCCTCCATGATTTCTTAGAGATTGTACTCCATGCCTAACACAGAGCCCACCCCTGCTGCTCACTATGGCATCCTTTTCGTCGAGGAAGTTCTTGACCTATCAATCTTCTCCAGCCCCTGCGTCACCTTAGTTGACTCCACTAGGCCTTCCCAGTCCTGGGTGCAGATAGCTGCCTAAGGAACGCTTGCCATGTTAATAGATGCCGCCATTTTGTTCAAAACTAATAGGTAGCTTTTAAAATGTCCCTGTAGTATTGATTAGCTGACTTTGTAGTCTTCTTTAAGAGCGTACTGTGTGATTGAAATGATTTTGAAACAATATTAAGTCATGAATCAAACTCACTGTCTTGTCATGTTTCAATACCAAGTATCCTTGTCAAAAACCATCCCCCTTTCTTTTTCCCTTCAAAATTTCACTTAAAATCTCTATCCATTCCTATCATCATCGGTTAGCCCCCCTTATCTCCAACCCTATGTGTGACACCCATGTATTTTTCTAGAACATGCATGACAATCTCAAACATCTTAATAAAGCCTCAGGTGGGTAATAGGAATATAGAGTAAAAATTAAATATAAATACTTAAGTCTTCCTTCTAGTTTCTTTAGGGCAAGTTTTCTGAGCAGTGACGCTATTGGCTTTTTTGGCCTGGGTAAATCTGTGTTGTGTGGGGCTGCCCTGTGCATTCAGGATGTTTAGCAGCATCAGTGGCTTCTACTCATGATGCCAGTAGCACCCCACTCCCACCCAGTGTGACAACCAAAAATGTCTACAGGCATTGCCAAATGTCCCCTGAGGGTAAAATCTCCCCTGGTTGAGAACCACCAGTATAGCGACATCTTATGCTTAACTTGAGTTTTCACGGATTTGTTTGTGAAATATTATCAGCTGGTTTGGGCCTTTAAATTTCAATCCCCAGTCCTTCTTAACCATCTCCAATTCTTTCTTTCATGTATTTCTCTCATGTCTAGAGTGAAAAAAGGAGGTTACATTTTCATAATTGCTCTTTACTGATCCTCAATCTAAGACAAAAGGCAGCTCTCACCAGACACACAGAGGCAGACGGCAGGACAGACTTCAGATTCTTTTCCTATCCTTCCTGTAAGTATTAATCTCACCATAGGATGGTGATAGTTACTGTGATTAATATACTTTTAACTGTAATGCGATTACAGAAAATCATGCCACAATTGCTAGAGCTAAAACTTGACCTGCCCTGACAGGATGATGAAAACTCAATACCATTCTCCCTGACCCTCCCCACCCCCTACACTCCCCCAAAGAGTCTTGCTTCCTAATGAGTAAGAGTAGTTTAAGCTGCAATTATTTCCTCTTACACTGACTGTCCTTTTCACCCTGATTACTCTTTGGATGTATAATGGGGAGATAGCTGCTTGCAGGCTAGCGAGGAGGTCTGGTGAATGGCAGCAATACATACTTGGGAAGAGTGCATTCTACTCTCAGAACAACCTCCCCAAACTGAATGCAGCTCACAAATGGAGTGGGTAGAGCTTTTTACAATTTTGATTTGAAATGCCACTTTTCTAGTGTCTGTAGCTAAAACAGTAAATAATTTTGTGGGGGTTTTTTCCTGCTGCTTTCAGTTTGACATTTGCTGATCCCCTCTTGAATTTACGTTTGCAGAACAAGACAACCATTTGTATTAGGCCTTGCTCCTTTTTTGTTGAGTTTATGGACCTTCTTCTCCAATTTTGTCTCCTCCTTTTTTTTTTCTTTTTTTTTTCTTTTTTTTTTTTGTGGTACGCGGGCCTCTCACTGTTGTGGCCTCTCCCGTTGCGGAGCACAGGCTCTGGACGCACAGGCTCAGCAGCCATGGCTCACGGGCCCAGCCTTCCCGGACCGGGGCACGAACCCGTGTCCCCTGCATCGCCAGGCGGATTCTCAACCACTGCACCACCAGGGAAGCCCTTGTTTCCTTTGACATGAGCAGAGCATCTATTCATCCAAAGGGAACACCATGACACAGTTAGAGAATATGGCTTGGGAACACAGAGGGCATTGTGTCTATGTTTCCTAATTTCAGAAACCCAGAATTGCTTTATTTGCCAGGCTATCAACCAAGCTCTGGATTACTGGAAACTTTTGTACATTTATAGTTTTGTTTTAATCGAGATACTCCAACTCTGAAGCATCATAAGGTCTACAAGTACCTTGTAAGTCATTTTTTATAAAGACTAAACAATAAAAATGTTTTGTATAGTTTGAGAGTTAAGTGAATTTTATCTATTTGTAGCTATTTATTTGAAAAGTATCTGTTTCGCATATAGATATTTCATAACCACTTAATCAAAGTAAATCAGTACCTCAGTTCTCAGTAATTTTTTCTTAGGGGAATGTTAGACACCAGAACAGTGCTGAAACAAAGAATGATAATGATCTTAATTAATCGTGTGTTTCTTGGTAGATGACAGAGCACCTCCATATATATGATTTTGTTTGTTTCTAAAAGTTGACACTATGGGCAAAGAAAGAAGCCTTGGGACAATGAATGGTTAAAAAAATAAATAACCAAAGACCTAAAGATTACACATGCCCAGTGTGATTGGTTGGTTTGCTAATCAAAAGGAAAAGAGTTCTGATTTGGTGGTGGTGGCTTTACAAACCAAGGTACTTGCTGCAAAACCTAGAAACTCAGGAGAATGCCAGATAAAGGAGCCAGGCAAAATGAGAACAAAGGAAAGGAGGAAGAAGAAAGAATATGAAGGGAGACTAGGAGACAACGTGGCGGTGGTGGGGTGGTGGTGGGGGTGGAGGGTCACTGGAAAGAGAAGCAAAGATTTAAACACTAACTAAGAAAATGAGAACATCAGTTACAAAGAAATTGAGAAAGGTAGGGGCACACAGCCCAGCCTAACTGAGCAGCCTTCTAGGACACCCACCCCTCAGGACAGTAGGCTCACAGAGTGAAACAATCCAATGCCTGGTTGGTTCCAAGCACCTAGGAGCTCTTTACTTCCTACCGTTCCAGCAGTCATTGATCTTCATAGCAAACCCCTTTCATGAGGAATGAGGAAAAATTTGAATCGTGTTTGCTATTTTTTATGCACCAAAACCTTAAGTGTTACCTAAAGAAAAAAAGAAGTTAACTGAATTTTCCCCATAAAAGAAGTCCACACAGAATCACTCATCTGACAGGCCTCACGAAATTTGACATTTCTCTCGAATTTTTCAGGATACCTCATTTCTCTACTTTTGCTGTATATAAGTCGACTAGAATACAGTCAGTTCATTATTATGGGAACTACTTAAGATGGGAGGAAAAGTTGATAATCCAAGATGGTAACACAACCCACTGTGATTTATACTTGGTTATTTACATTTGTGTTTTGATATTGTACACTTACTCCTTTGTATTATGGTGATCTGTTTACATTTGTTCTCACAACTAGATTATCAGTGCCTTGATTGCAGGGACCATCTTAGTATCCAAAACCTAGAACACAGTCTCTGGCACATAGCTGGGGTTTAATCAATGTTAGTTGAATAAATGAATGAAGAAATAGATATATCTGATCTAAGAAATCACTGTGAACAAAGTAATGCCTCCACACAATGAAAACACAGTAACACCTGGAAAGCTTAACTACTTGTCTCTCAGACTGCTGTGAAGCCCCCAACCTCAACCCAAGTGCCCTACTGTAAATCTTTCCCCAGAACAACGGAAGTGGTTAAGTGTTCAGGTGTCAAAATGCTACCCCACTGGGCTGCAGGCTGCATACAAAGTTATATTACATTGAGTTTGAAATGCTAACAAAGCAAGTAATTAAGCTGAGTAAGTGCTAACTTGCTTGAAAGCAAGATTGGAAGCTGATAAACCAGAATGCTGATAATTAAGAGTTGATTATACAGCTTTGTTGTTTCTCTACCCTGCTAATAGCCTCTCATTCTTGGCGTGTAATGATTTCTTTCCCGCGAGGGGAAAAAAAAACCTAACCATCAATCTTCTGCACTTTTTCTCTGCCATCCTGGGTAAGGCGTGACCTGGTCCTTTCCTAAGCTAAATCCTCCACATGTGCTTATTCTTTTCTCCTTCCTAGTCTATCTCTCGCATCTTTTACCTTTCTCTCTCCACTAATTTCTTCTCTTCTGTTTACAAACATGCTCAGGGGTTACCAGCCTTTAAAGGAAAAAAAGAAAAGCAAGGCAGCAAATGAGAGTGTGTGAGAATCTTTCCTTATTCTACAGTCCCTTAAGCCTCCGCCATCTTTCTTCTCTGTTCTCTAAACTCTTGGAAAAGGAATCTACATTCCTCGTGTCCTTAGCTTAACTGCTGATTACTTCTTATTCCCTTAAACTCCTCTACTGGTTTCAGCACTCTAATGAAGCTCTTCCAGAAGTTATCAGTGTATTCTTTTTTTTAAATTTTATTTATTTATTTTTGGCTGCATTGGGTCTTTGTTGCTGCTCGCGGGCTTCCTCTAGTTGCGGCGAGAGGGGACTACTCTTCATTGCAGTGCGTGGGCCTCTCATTGCAGTGGCTTCTCTTGTTGCGGAGCACAGGCCCTAGGCGCATGGCCCTCAGTAGTTGTGGCACGTGGTATCAGTAGTTATGGCTCGCGGGCTCTAGAGCGCAGGCTTAGTAGTTGTGGCACATGGGCTTAGTTGCTCCATGGCATGTGGGATCCTCCCGGACCAGGGCTCGAACCCGTGTCCCCTGCATTGGCAGGCGGGTTCCCAACCACTGTGCCACTAGGGAAGTCCCTATTGATGTATTCTTAATTGTCAGATTCCAGAATCTTCATTTTCCTTGATCTTTCAGCATTTCACATTGTTGACCTGCCCCTTTTCTGAAATGTGTCTTTTTGTGACTTCCATAACATTTTACCTTTCTGGTTTTCTTCTCACTTATGACTTCTCTCCTTCCCTCTCTTCCTTCTTTCCTTCTTTCTTTTCTTCCTTCCTTTTGGTAAGAGAGGCGAAGAAAGAAACTAATATTTATTGACATTTAAAACAAATTACATGCCACGTGTTTTGCCATATTTTCAAATATTACCTCCTTTTGTCCTCACATCAACCCTAGGATATAAATATTATTACCCCCACTTAAGATGTTATTTATTTACTTATTTATTTATAATTGTGGTAATACACACATAATGTAAAATGTATCATAATAATCATTTTAAGTGTACAGTTTCAGTGACATTAAGTATATTCACATGGCTGTGCAACCATCACCACTACCCATCTCCAGAACTCTTTTCATCTTGCAAAACTGAAACTCTGTGTTCATTAAACAATAACTCCGTTACCCCATCTCCCCAGCCCCTGGCAACCACACTTCTACTTTCTGTATCTATCTTTCTGTATCCACTCTAGGTACCTTATATAAGTCGAATCATGTAGAATTTGTCTTTTGGTAACTGGCTTATTTCATTTAGCATAATGTCTTCAAGGTTCATCCATATTGTAGGATGTGTCAGAATTTCCTTCCTTTTTAAGGCTGAATAATATTCTATTGTAGGTATATATCATTTTGTTTATCCATTCATCCATTTATTATCTCCATCTTATAAATGGTGAAACAGTGGCTCAGACAAGTAAAATAACTCATTGAGTTCACATCACTTTTCCCTATGGAAGCCTTCTTCTAAATTCTTTCCTTTGTTTTATTCTCTCTCTCTCTCTCCCCTCTTTGCCAATCTTATCCCACATCTTAAATTATAATCTCCTTATGGAGATTATAATTTAAGATGTGTGTAAATCCTACACTTAACCTTAAGTGTTAAGTGTATATCCTACACTTAACCTTGGTACTGAATACAGTTCCATATTTCCAGTAGATGCACCAGAATCTCTGTCTGATACCTTTGACCACTATGTACAAAACAAGCCCATCATCATTTGATCCTCAAAATAGGTTTGTCATTCTGACATTCCTGTTGTTGTTAATGACGACAAATTCCCCGGTCACCTGGACCTAAACTTCTGAGTCATCCTTGAGCCCCTTTTCCTACATCCCCCAAATTCAGTATCATAAAGTCCTGTCAGTTGTGCTTCCCTAATCCTATTCATACCCATTTCAGCCTTGCTGTCCCTGTAGAAGAGGTCCTATAACGAGGTAGATCTAAGAGCTTAGGTTGGGTTCAAATCCCAGCTCATCCACTCCCTGGCTTGGAGAAGAAGAAGGGTGTTGGACTAGTCACCTGACCTCACAGAGCCTCAATTTCGTCATCTGTGAGAGAAAGCCCAATGTGCAAGGTATTTTGATTAATAAATGTGATATTTATTAATAGCCCAGCACAGGGCTTCCCTGGTGGCACAGTGGTTAAGAATCCACCTGCCAATGCAGGGGACACGGGTTTGAGCCCTGGTCTGGGAAGATTACACATGCCGCAGAGCAACTAAGCCCATGCGCCACAAGTACTGAGCCTCAGCTCTAGAGCCCGTGAGCCACAACTACTGAGGCCACGAGCCACTACCACTGAAGCCTGTGCGCCTAGAGCCTGTAATCCACAACAAGAAGCCACTGCAATAAGAAGCCCATGCACCGCAACAAAGAGTAGCCCCTGCTCTCCGCAACTAGAGAAAAGCCTGCATGCAGCAACGAAGACCCAATGCAGCTGAAAAGAAAGAAAGAGAAAGGAAGGGAGGGAGGGAGGGAGGGAGGAAGGAAGGAAGGAAGGAAGGGAGAAATTTATAAAAAGAAAAAGCCTAGCACAGTACCCAGCATTTAGTAGACTCTAAGTGGTAATTCTTTCTTCTCTTTTTAAATTCTATCTTCCTACTTCTAGTTCACTAGCCTTCTTCCCTCATAAGGAGTTTTCTTTTCAGTATTTAGTTACCTGCAGGAAACAAACCACTTTTTTTAGCATTATGTTTTATTTTACAGTGCCCTGGATTCTATATACCAATCAGAGGACAGTGATTGTGTTCAGAGTTGATGCTTCATATTTGTGTTTGAGACTTGATTTGACATTTAGAATTCCTAAAACAATCTTGGAAGGAATTTCCATCTATTAAACTGCTACATCAAAATTGTCTCATACAAAACAACTTAAAACTGCAAGATTTATTGAGCCCAGTCTCAGTTTTGAAAAGACGGTTATGAAGTGGGTGAAGTGAGATTTCCATGATTAAGAACAGTTGGAGGGATTAATGGAGAGGTGGCACGAGCTTATTGATAACTTTGAGTGTACCAAGAGTTTTAACTGGGTTAAGTGGAGTCAGCAAATATTCCCCCCGAACAACAAAGTACAATTTGGCAAGAAAACAGGCCAGCTCATGCATTTTCAGCAGAAGGGGCACTTGGGTAGAAGGCTGTCTTCTGTTCATGGAGTAAGGCAATGTAGGCAAATTAAATCCCAACTTCCTCATCAGCAATCTGCACTCCGGGGAGCTGTCCAGAGTAGCCAGGCCACGTCCAGCTGCACTGAAGATAGAAATTCCATGCATGGATCCTGAGCTGCGTTTCTTACGTAGCTGGGTTGCTGGGTCTCAGAAAACCCACTAACCCTAACAACAAAACCGCCAAATAATCTTTTATCAGTGGTTTGGGGAAAGGTTTTAATAACAACTAGGCATGGAAAAGTTAGACTTGTGATGCAGCACTTCAGATTGATCCTTTCCTTTCATGTTTCAGAATGGTAAGCAAGGAGGCGGTGAAGATGGGGATGGTGTTAGTTCCCCATCTTGTACTAGACATCCAGGCATAGCCATGTATATAATTCTGTTAACTCAACCGAGCATTCCTTGAGATGGCTGCTCCCTCATCAGTGAACCCATGACCACCCTTGGTACCACACTCCAGTTTCAAGCTAATGGTCCAGGCATGTCGAAGATGGCCAATCTATCCAAACACTTGGGTTGGATTCGCTACTTCTGTCTCATTCCTGAAGTATGTAATCAAATTCTAAAGACCGGTTGCTTGCTGTTCTTATTTTTCTTTTGCACAGCAAAAGCAGACAATGCTACCAAATGCGTAACTTAGCAGTTCATTTGCTACTTACTGATGTTTTGTGTTTTATTTTTCCCTCATGAGTAAATGTGAATGCTTGTATGTTGTCTTCTGAGTTTTTCTTCTGATAGCCTCCTTTCCTGTCTCTTCTCAGACTTTCTGTTCATGAGCTCTAAGAATGGCATTCTCTGGTGTTCTATGTTCATGTTCTATGAGAATGGCAGACTCTGCTACTCACTCTTATTTACCCATAACTATCTTGCCCTCAATCCTATTTTTCCCTCATTTTGCTTGAGAATCTTCGTTCTCTGGTCTCCACATTGAGTTGATAAGCTCTAGGAATCCAGTGGCTGACTGGGGTTTAAGTTGATTTGGTCCCAAGAGTACCTTAACAGAATCCTCCTTCCATTCCTTTATGAATTGGATTCCTCAAACTCTTTTGAATGAACCATTATGATTTCCTCTAAGGTGATTTATTAGAGTTGGGTCATGGAGTTCAGAATGAAAAGTATAAACTCAAAAATTCAAACTCACGTTTTTGGGGGATGAGTGGGTAAATAAGCTCTTTTAGGATATTGTAATCATTTATTTGGCTAGTCTCTTTTTCCCCTGCCCTAGCACCCTAACACAGTAAAATTAAATTTTATAAATGTAGCTCAAGATTCAGCAATGGCTCTATTTGATGTTATACTGCTGCCACGCTCTCAGACATTCCCCCTCACTTGTTTTCCACTCCATGTACTGGCCTCAGAGCAGAGGGTTCAAGAATAAATGTATTACCAAAATGAAGGAAGCAAGACTTTGAACTTCAGAGTGAAGAACTGTAAAGTGGCCAAGAGTCTGATTACCAGTCAGGCTTCTAGATGGTTTATTAATGAAGCAGTGGATTATCCACAAGGGGAAAGAAATGCCATTAGTGTTTTACTCTAGGCAGGGAAGTTCCTATTTAAGAAAAAGTAAATGCATAGCATGCACCATGTCAGAAAACTAATTTTAATGTTAACAATGAGTTGAGTATTCTTGTAGTGATGAGAAAATATTCCAGCCTTCATTGCCTTCCACAAATAAGTTGCTGGAAGTAAAGGAGGTGTGCTATTTCAGTACCAATTTAGCAATACCTCTGCTCTATTATCAGCAACATGCACAGTTGGTTCATGGCGGAACACAAGCCACTCTAGCCTGTGAATAAGCATCAGGCTGACTGTGCAGGATGATAATTGCTCTGCCTTCACTTCCTTTGGCACCTACTGATCTCTGCTAAGTGGTTAGTAAAACATTTTTGTAGGAATGTCAAGCGCTCAAACAATTTGAAGGACTTAGTTTTTGATTGCTCTTTTTCTTATGTGTAAGTTTGAGGAAAGTTCATGCAAAGCCATTCCACCGCTGCCATTGCTCCTAGGAAGTGTCTTAAGTAGTGGGGTGCCAGGGTGTCTGTGCTTGGCATCTTTTAATCAACTGTGTTTTCTTTTGTGTTATACTGTGAGACGGGCTGGAGGTGTTGGGATATCAAGTGACCGTCTTCAAATGGATGGCAAATTCACTAAAGTGAAAATGATTGTGATAGTTCCCTCATTTCCCCCTGCAGTGTATGTAAAACTGACTTTTAAAGTGTTTAGTGGATAATGGATCATGTAAGGTCAGTACTAGCCATGGCGGCCACGGCTATTATTTTCTCTTTTCATGGGAGGGTGCTCAGCAAAATGAGATTGTCACACTCTTTTTTTGAGAGGACAGCGACAGACAGTTAAAAGCCTCTTCACGTAAGGATGTTATTTCATAAAGACACCAGCACTGGATTATCCCCTTCACTTTAAACTTCTGCCAGCTTGTACAAAGAGATAAAACAAAATAGCCTCGGTCCCAGGGGTGGGGAAGTGCTGGCTAGCTCAGCCTGGGTCCACAAGCTTTCATTTTGATTAGTCACATGTGAGGAAAATTCACTTAGGCTGAGAGGTAAATTTAATACCAGTTATGCCCATGCTGTTCATATCACAACCATTTTCACATGATGCCACTTAATTCCCTAAGAAGCAGAAAGGTAAATCGGTGGCTGGCCAGCAAAGGTGTCACAATGCATTAAGACCAGGACTCGCTGCAGGGGATAATGGTTCTGATTGCTGTTGACTCATGTCTCCACCAACTGCCTCATGTAAAATAAGTGACATTTAAAAGACATCAAGATGTGAGAAGAGGTAAGGGAGAGAAAAAGAAAGAGAGAGGAGGGTAAAAAGTATGTGCTACTAAACTTGCCACCTGAATGTGCAGTTTCTTGTCCACCCTAAGTGGTAGGAAATGATAACTCGACATGCCATGGGTGACCTGCACGAAGCTTTTAACTTCCTGTCTTGTGTTTTTAGAGAAAAATCTGTAAAATTGCTTCTGGGAACTGCTCCAACATGTTATCATTTATTCCAATTTAATTTTTTCTAAGTTTTATTCTTTTGCCCTCACATATCAGTCTATTCATCTCTTTGAAAGCTTGAGGCTGAATCAAGTTAGGCGATGGTAGACAAGAGGCAGTCTACTTTCTGAAGGCCCATTTATGTCTGTTTTTATAAAGAGAATCAAATTCCAGTTTACAGTAAGCATATGCTTCAGTTGACATCTGTTTCTAAGACTTGGACGCTTTGTTTGCATAACAGTCACCAATAAATGGCCTTGTTTTAAGTCTGCTCACTGAGTTGTATGTGGGTTGTTCAGCTGGGGATTTTAGTCGCAGCTGATCCCCTACCGCTCATAGCTGATAGGAAGGGGGAAAATCCGAGAAGCCCAGTCCTATTTATTAATGCAGATTTTAACATTCTCAATGAACCACTTATCCAGTGTGATTCCGCAACCAAATCCTTATTTGCTCAGGGAGAGGAGGGGGTGTTCTTCAAAGTGCTGAATTAAAGCTTACCAGCTTTTTTTTTTTTGGAGGGGGAGGGGATGGGGAGGAAGGAGAGCAAGGCCCTTTCTTTAGCCAGTCTCTAATAATTCAGAGTACAATGAGAGTGAATCTTTAAACAGGACATCATAAAACAAGCTTATGTTTAATGAATTTATCATTAACTAAGAGTATCGGACGTTTGTAGAGCTCTAAACGTGGGCCTTTTGTGCAAAGTCTTGATGCTTTTTTTTTCAATACCACTTAAATATCAGCTTAGAGTTTGATAGAACGGCTGTGTATCCTTCATTCATCTAATTTTGTTTCACTTTAAAGCATACCTGATTCCGCATGCGTGGGAAACAGGAGCAATATTCAGATATTTCAAGATGTCCATGTGACTATCTTTAGGATCATTAGTGCTAATTAAAGAAGTTGCTACTTGTGTTAAGCTGCTTCAAAAACAAAGCTAATCCGCAGTCTACATAAATCTGCCCTTTCTCCCCCTGCCCCCTGAAAGGCATGCCAGCAGTTAAAATATTGAAAGTCCAAGGATGGCATCTATGCGCCCCAGAAGGTAAACCTGATTAATAGAGGGTTTTACTATAATTCTCAGATTTCTATAGAGGAAATCTGACTTTTGTATATTTGAAAATATAGTATTCACTGACTTTAGCATACTGAACTTTTCCCCCTGAGTTATTGTGTAATATTCAGTAATCATTTATGAAATGTGTGTAACATATTTCAAGGGGATTTACATATCAACTTTTCCTAGTGGAATCAACAACAGTAGCATGAAATGTATCTATTCCATTTACTCTTATCCAGTGCTCCTACTTTCTTTTTCCCTTTAATTTTTATATATGGTAAAAATTTCATTGAAGAGAGATTTTAGATGACAGGACTGTAATTTTAAACCCAATAGAAGAGATGTAAGCAATTTGAGCTTAGCTGAAGCATAATCTTAGGTTGTCAAGAAGAAACCCATTCTCCCTATGCTAATCAATCAGTGTATCAACCAACCAATCATCTCTTCAGCTTAGCATATATCCTAAGGTTTGATATATCTATTAAATGCCCATCATGCAGCTGGTCTCTGGATGATGAGATTCCCACTATCTTGGCATTTGGCGGCCGACGACTGAGCTATCACAGCCTCAGATAAATACCAAGCTGGAGATTTCAATCCCATTCCTGAGTGCGGAGACAATCCAGAAACGTTGAAAATATTCTTAGAAGAGAATACACAGAAAATTACATTTCTCAATGCCGTGTTGTGTGTGGAAATTGTATATATTTCATGATTTACCCTCCCCGGACACAACAAAATAAAATAAAATGACTCTTTTATTATGATTGGAATGCTGGTAATCGAAAGAATTGTTGGAATTTGCTTTGAACTCTGTTTTTTTTTTTTTTTTTTTGGCTGCAGTTGGGTCTCTGCTGCCGTGCACGGGCTTTCTCTAGTTGCGGCGAGGTGAGCAGGGACTACTCTTTGTTGTGGTGCGCGGGCTTCTCATTGCGGTGTCTTCTCATTGCAGAGCACAGGCTCTAGGCGCCCAGGCCTCAGTAGTTGTGGCACGTGAGCTCTAGAGTGCAGGCTCAGTAGTTGTGGCGCATGGGCTTAGTTGCTCCACGGCATGTGGGATCTTCCCGGACCAGGGCTCAGACCTGTGTCCCCTGCATTGGCAGGCAGATTCTTAACCACCGCGCCACCAGGGAAGCCCTGCTATGAATTCTTAATTGCAAGACACATTACATGTAGGTATTTGAATAAGTAAGAATAGTGACCAATCAGATGATACATTTCCTGAAAACAAACAGAAGCTCAATTTTATAAAGCAAGGCACATAATCATTGTAATTCTGGGGAAAGGGGTCACTATTTCCAAAGACTGTACATTGCTTTCTGGTCTCAATTCAGAGGTTCTGATATTAGATGAGCTACAGCTGAATGTGTCTATAGCCTCTTCCAGCAGCCATGGTTTGGAGACAGTGAGTGTTTCCGTAAAACTGTTTATCGAGAAATAGAAACCAAAAGGACTTAAATTTAATTGCTAAGAGCCTGTGAATATGTTGAAATTGGAATGTGTATGATTCATTTCTTCAAGCACTGATTTCCACCAGGAAGGTAAAATTCTTTCCACAAGATGCAAATTCAAATCATGATGTCTTTCCTACACTGTTGTTCAAGTCTCTTACTCTGAAAAGAGAAGCAAGGTGAGGTATTAGGGCATTGCAGTCCTAACCCAAGCTCAGCCAATGACTAGCTAAGCAAGCCCCTTAATTCTTTAGGCCTTACTTCATAAATTGAGATTTCACTGAAGCGCCCATGAAAAGTAGGAAGTAATTATTCTCATCATATGTAAACACTATTTCATCTTCTTCCATAAAGTTATTGTTTTTCATGTCAATTATGGTATGAATTTCACCTTTTACTATAGTGTTTGCTCAGCCAAAATCTCTTTAGTGCTATTGGGCAACATAAACTGATGAAAAAGATATTCCAGGCTAAATACAACACTCTGGGTTTGAAGCCATGTTTTTCAGTCATTTGTTGAGGCTGGGGCCAAGGAAGAGGAATGATGGAGTTCACAGTAACGTGAACTCTTTGCTGCTGGAGAGAGAAGGGAATCTGTTTTCTGTCCTGAGAAGTCCAGCATGAGTCCATAGAGACCATGATGACTTCTCCACTCTCAACAACTCAGCCCATGCACTTTGATCTCAACTTAAGAACACTCCTGTGTCCTGGTGTGAAAGGGCCAGTAACAATATAACAGTTCTAGAATTTCTGTATTTTTCTCAACAGAAAGATAACAGTGGTGTCAAGTCCAGAGCAATAGTTCAGTTTAAATAGTGTATTTTGAAGGCGCTTCTCAAGGAGTTGTGATTCTCAGAGAAAACACTTTGCTGTATGGGTTAAAGTTACAAATTTTATCTTAGCAAAGAGAAGGGGCCAAAAAAAAGCAGCAGAGAGAATCATTTTCTGTATCTCAAGTCACTTAAAGGGCCCATTCTGGGACTCATGCCAGGCTGCTCTGATTAGAGACCTGCATGTTTGTAGATATCCACAGATAAGTCCCAGATATGAGCACCCATGACATGTGCTCTGCTGAATGAGACAAAAGGATTGATTTAGAGAAAGATGGCCTATTGAATGTGGATTCTTTGTTGCTGGCCTGGAAACTTGTAAACATGCACCTTTCAGGCCCAGGGCAGCCTTACTCCCCAGAGCATCTATCCTGTCTTCTGGTGATAATTGTCCTGCCAGCTATGCAGATTGTGGATGTAGATAAGAAAGCCAGTGAAAGTGGATTGAGCCCAGTTAGAAACTTATCGGCACCAGAACTGACCTGTGATTGCACTACCAGGTAGAATCAGGTCCTAAGTAGATACATTATATGAAGCTCAGCAAATAGATCTTGTAAAACAAGAAGGGGCTTCCCTGGTGGCGCAGTGGTTGAGAGTCCGCCTGCCGATGCAGGGGACATGGGTTCGTGCCCCGGTCCGGGAAGATCCCACATGCCGCAGAGCGGCTGGGCCCGTGAGCCATGGCCGCTGAGCCTGTGCGTCCGGAGCCTGCGCTCCGCAATGGGAGAGGCCACAACCGTGAGAGGCCTGCATACCACAAAAAAAAAAAAAAAAAAAGAAGAAGGATTCATTTTTCATTGTCCTTGAGTTCCAGGTTTAGAATGTTTTGCTACCGTTCTGCATGAATCCAGCATGCCTTCACATACATCATGTAAACATGTCACAGAGAAGTAAGAGAAGCAATGAGCTCCCTGTCCTGAAGGTGTTATGTTCAAAGACAACATAAAGAAACAGATCAAAGTATTTTTTATGAAAGCTTGAAGGTAGTATCAGCAAAATTTCTTTATCAGAGTATGATTAATGTTTGCTTTTCTATTATGAATTCTTTTAAATGGAAAAGGGGGGCAAAAACTGCAGTGAAAATTAAAGAGGAGGGGATAAGATGAAAGGGATAAAAAAGAAACTGAAAGGAAGGGAAGGAAGAAAGTAATGGACAAAGTAAGGGGCTCCACTGGGGCCACAGCTGTGGTCTGTCTGCTCTCTGAGCCCAGTCTACATTTTAAAGAGGGAGTTCCTTCAGCTTAGAATGTTTGGGGGCTTGAGAGGCAGTATTCACCCAAACATCAGGCCCCAAGGGTTGACCACTCTTGTAGTCAGCTTGCGCTGCTGAGACAAAATGCCAAAGACTGGATGGCTTCTCACAGTTCTGTAGGCTGGCGGTCCAAGACAACATAGTTTCTGCTGGGGCTTCTCTTTGTGGCTTGTAGGTGGCCGCCATTTTGCCATGTGCTCACATGACCTCATCTTTGTGCAAGCACAGGGTGGAGAGGAGCACTCTTTGGAGTCTCTTCTTTTAAGAGTGCTAATCCTATCATATCAGGGACCCACCCTTAGCACCTTGTAATTACCTCCTTATGGGCTCTACCTCCAAATATAGTCACACTGCAGGTTAGGGTTTCAACATATGAATCTGGGGTGAACACGATTCAGTCCATGGCAGCTACCAATTGTAATAACTAAAAAGAATCTCTCCAAAGGTGTCTTTCCAACTTGCTGTTGAATAGACCACTATTAACCAGTACATAACCCATGATGCTTATCAGGATTCTGGAAGCATTGTGCCCAGCCATTAAGCAGCAGAGCAGAGGAGGGGAGAAACCAGGCACAGAGGGGAGAGGGTGTACAGTGACTGCTTTATAAACACTCTGAATGGGTGAAAAATAATGACCTCTGACTTCTTTGTGGTTCTTAACTCATGCTGCCACAGATTGGTTGTAAGGTCCATCTCACACTGTGATATGAAAGTATTAATTGAATACGGGCAATCAGAATTTCTATGTGAATAATGACCTAGAAAATAATATTCTGCCCATTATTCAACAATAGAATGGGGAACCAAGGCTTCACTTGGCTATACAGTTCTCTTGATGGGGTCAGATTTTATTTTAAACCCTGAGGTACATGCATTTTATGTCTTATTTTAGCTCTTAAGGCTGATATGAATTTCTTTAGCATAACTTAAGAAGAAAGAGAATTAAGGGAGGAAAGATAGGAAGGATGCCAGTATTGTCCTTTTGGTTTCATTTGTGACTTTCTGACAGATACCTTCATCAACCCTCATCTTGAATAGTAACCATTCCATTAAAAACAAACCCATGAATTTAATTAATATTAATGTACCAATGTCAGTTTCTTAGTTTCGACAAATGTAAGATGTTGACAGTGAGAGAATCTGGGTGGAGGGTAGCCAGCAACTCTCTATACTATCTTTGCAACTTTTTACTTTTCTGTAAATCTAGACTTATTCCAAAATAAAGTTTATTTTTAAGACCCAGGTATGTGTGTTTTACAGTGAGCATGTCTGAATAAGAAAGCCCTTAGCTCTACATTTATGGGAGCATTTTCTCAATGATTCTACAAATGAGTGCTCATTTAAATTTGATATCCTGAGAAGCTGATGGCTAACCCTGCATTCATGTCTACCATCAGACAGGTCCCTGGTTGATCATGCTGAGATGCTCACTTATCTGATATTGAATCAGAAAAAGAGGAGGATTTAGAATTATCTGAGTTTTTGGAATGCTACCCAGCAGTAAAATAAAGTAAAACAGAATAATCTCTTTGTTGTTGTTTTTGTTTGTTTGTTTGTTTTTGTGGTACGCGGGCCTCTCACTGTTGTGGCCTCTCCCTTTGCGGAGCACAGGCTCCGGACGCACAGGCTCAGCGGCCATGGCTCACGGGCCCAGCCGCTCTGCAGCATGTGGGATCTTCCCGGACTGGGGCACGAACCCGTGTCCCCTGCTTCGGCAGGTGGACTCCCAACCACTGCGCCACCAGGGAAGCCCAGAATAATCTCTTTGCATGTTTACTAGCCAAAGCATACTGTATCACATTGTAAGTTGCTTTCAAGTCTGTGTTTTCTATTAGGCTTGCCATGTGGTGTATTCATGATCATGTCAAAGTGTCTAATGGTTATTGTAAAATTAGAGGCTGTCCAAACAAAACTTGAAAACCTAAAACTTTCTCTCCAAAGTGTGGTAATTCTTAGCTATACTAGTAAACAGTCTGACATGTGTTTAAACATAATTTGATTTTTTTTATCAGATTGTCTTTTTTTTAAGTATATCTAACAAAGTTAACTATATAATAGAGGAGATGGTATGTGATTTTTAATTTTTATGTTAGTTTCTACCATGTTCCAGGCCCATTTGGATTTTTGAAAAAGAATAAGGGAATAGAAAAATGCATATGTGAGTCCCTGTGCTTACTGCATTGTTTTACTTATATTTTTGTGTCCATCTTTTCCCCTGAAGAGTGAACTCGTTGAGAGTAGGAAATGTGGCCTCAGCATCTAGCCCAATTCAGTATATAGTAAAGATTCAGTAAATATTTGTGTGAATGAATAATTGAATAAAATCACATTTAAATGAACTACTTCCACTTTGAAGGGAACCAAATAACTGCCTCTTGATTTACTCTCTTCACTGCCCTTGTTTTAGGATGGCCTCACAGTTTGGACTGGTTTTTTATCATTGCTATCATTCAGCTATGTATACTACCCTTTCGAATCCATAAAAAGTGTTTAAAAGAAAGAGAAATTGTTCATGTTTCCAAACCTATTAGAATGCATTTTCAAATATGT
Source organism: Kogia breviceps (assembly GCF_026419965.1). Taxonomy (NCBI): domain Eukaryota; kingdom Metazoa; phylum Chordata; class Mammalia; order Artiodactyla; family Physeteridae; genus Kogia; species Kogia breviceps. The sequence continues at coordinate 67,138,176 of NC_081320.1, read as the reverse complement.
CAGACACATCTTTGTTAAAATTAAACCAGGGATTGGTTTTGAGCGAATAGCCCTATATCCTTACAGATGCTGTGGATGGATGCATCTAAGCTGCTTATTATATTGATGGGTTTTGCTGCTCTGCAGCAAATGAAAACAGGCAGCTGCTTCCTCCATCAAAGCAAAAAGCAGCCTGAGTTTTTATTAACCAAGTGTTCATTTCTTCTATTGCCAAAATTCTTACACAAAACAAAAGAGCAGTTTTAGCACATTACTGCTTAACTAGACATGAACAACTGACAGCAAGTGATAAGCCTGTCTGCTTTTCACAACTGGTAATCATTTTTGGAATAGATGTTTTAATATGGTTGAATATAAATTTTGTAATTTACATCTACAATGGTACGTAAATTTATAGATCCAGTTTGTTGCAGGAGAATGAAGGCTATAATCACAAAAGGCTTTTTCCAGTGTTGTTTAATTTTTAATCACTATTTGAAAACTGGGGAAGGAAAATGAAATCAAATTCATTTCTTTAAAAAATACAAAAAGGTGTTAAAGACAATCATACAAGTTGGTTGGAGCCATTTGTAGATGGCCCCGACAGAGCAAGACCCCCGTGTTTATAGCCAGGACGTGCCTTGCACTCCATTTCCACATTAGTTGCAGTGAGCCACCCAAGCTCGTGTACCAGCGGAAATTTCTGGAGAGCAGACCATCATGTTTCCCTCATATCAGTGAATAATGATGAGCAGGGAGACAGCAAGGACAGGGCCTTGGCCGTTTTGCACAGCTGAGATTCCCAGCCAACTCTCATAGTGTTTCCTTTGGTTTCATTTTTTTAGCTACCTGAATATTATACATTTACTTTCAGATAGAATGGCAGAGAGGGTTTTTTTGGGGTTTTTTTTGTTTGTTTTTTTGTGATATGCGGGCCTCTCACTGTTGTGGCCTCTCCCGTTGCGAAGCACAGGCTCCGGACGCGCAGGCTCAGCGGCCATGGCTCACGGGCCCACCCGCTCCACGGCATGTGGGATCTTCCCGGACCGGGGCACGAACCCGTGTGCCCTGCATCGGCAGGCGGATTCTCAACCACTGTGCCACCAGGGAAGCCCTGGAGAGGGGTTTATTTAAAGTGGGTGTAGACTGAACCTCAGCAAGACGTTGCCTTATTTACCAAGTCAGTTTGCTAAATGGTGTGTTACCTTTTGGAACTTGCTCAAGGCAATTCCTGCTACAAAAGGGGGAGTTGCGGGCTTCCCTGGTGGTGCAGTGGTTGAGTCCGCCTGCTGATGCAGGAGTCCTCCTCATCCTCCTTCCTAAGAGGAGGAATTTGGAATGAAGGCAGTTTTGAAATGCTGGTGTCTTCCAAAGGACACTGCTAAATAAACAAGTTCTGTTGCCTAACTAGCCTCATGCCAGGGCCGTTTTAATAAATGTACATTGTGGCTCTGGCATCTGTAGCATGTGCCTCCTAAATACCATTTTCTCTCCGGGGGGGGCTTTCATAAATGCACAGAGCATGCACTCCACATGGAACACAAAGTTTTCAATTTGTTTGGAATTCAGTATCAGTGTTTACCCAGAAGTGAGATAAAACTGGACTCCAAGGCTGTAGAAATCAAATTCAGGAATCATAGGTAACTCAAGGAGGACCACACCCTCCTTACTCTCCTTTGGTGTGCCATGTAACAAGTGTGTGTCTACATGGGTGAAGTGATTAGATACCTAACATAAGGAACACTAACAATTATTTCTAATACTTTCCTCTTTGTTCCACTCCATTCGACACATTACTGCCCTTACATGATGTTTCAAGACACAAGACAGTCCTATTTTAAAAAGGGTGATCCTATGCTGAGGACACTGAGCACTGAGGGCCTTGGGGGAGGATGTTACTTGGAGTAAAACTGGCAATGAAAGTCTTCCCCTTTTTTTTTTTTGCCTATGGGAAGGATGTGCTGCGTTCCTGGGGGAACCCAGGCCATGTTTCCCTCCTGCTCAGAGCTCTCTGGTCTGATTTCCTGGGTCTACCTTTTGGAGAAATGACAGTTCTCACTTTCTCACATCCTCTCTGACCAATGGAGTTGGAACATTTACTCAACCCAGAGAGCTCACACTGGGAGATTCTTCCACCTGTGCTTTGAGACCTTGGAAGAATTTCTTCTGCCCAAAAGGTAGTTTGTTACACTGAGGAAGTAATATGTTTGAGGAAAAAATACAGCATATATCTGAGAACTGTGCTCAGTATTGGAAAAGGAAAAATTGGACTTGAGGAAGTTGTCTGTTATTAATATGCTGCATTAAGTAGATAAAAAGCTATCACAAGTAGAATATATAGATGTAGAGTAGTTCTATTCTGAAGCTGTGAGATTTAATTAACAAAGGCAGTTCTAATTCAGTCAAAGTGGACACGTTATGAAGACTTGATCTCTAAGATGGTTTTGAATCCTTTCTAAAATATTTCCTGAACTATAGTACAAATAAAACATTTTAACCAACCTAATTTCTTTAAAATGTCATGGACTAAAGCCCACTGACGATTTTATAGCTTTAGTTTGGACATGCACAATTATAAACGATGTATAGGCATTGAATTTAGAGCTGGAAGGGTCCTCAGAAATCAATTTGGTGCTTCCAATTTATTCTTGAAACTAGAGCCCAAGTATGATTTATCCAAAGTCCCAAAATTAGTTGTTGAATGAGTCATGAAAACTAGAAACTAGCCCTTTTGATTCCAGAACCAGCCACCAGGGTTGGGGCAATTCGTGTAGTGCTTAAGAGACTGAGATTTTGGGCTTCCCTGGTGGCGCAGTGGTTGAGAGTCCGCCTGCCGATGCAGGGGACACGGGTTCGTGCCCCGGTCCGGGAAGATCCCACATGCCGCGGAGCGGCTGGGCCCGTGAGCCATGGCCGCTGAGCCTGCGCGTCCAGAGCCTGTGCTCCGCAACCGGAGAGGCCACAACAGTGAAAAGCCCGCGTACCACAAAAAAAAAAAAAAAAAAAGAGAGACTGAGATTTAGAGACTGAGTAGGTGGGCTCAAACCCTGGCTATGCCATTTAAACTTCTGTGCTTTGGTGTACCTCGCTGTGCCCCTTAGCTGGCCAAAACGACAGTACATACCTTATAGCCTTGTTTTAAGGATTAAATGAGATAATCTGTATAAAGTACACAGCTCACTGTTTGCCAGGTAGTAAGTGTTCAATAAGTGATGCGAATAGCAACAACAACAAACACTAATTGCACTTACTTGGTACTCTTGTAGTTCATTCAGTCCTCGTGTTACCGAGTCCAAGCTTACACTGCTTGCTGCCCGAGAGGCCAGTAAATAAGGAGATGAGTTGGTGGGGCAAAGGGTCACAACTTTATCTGGAAAGCCAGCAGATGGAGAAGCTGGTGCACTAGTGTGGCAAAGAACCGTCTTCCCCAAGTTAGAATTCAGGCTTCTTTTATACTAAAAGGGGAGGGAGTGTGGTTAGTTATTGTAAACTTCTTGGTGTCCCAATCCTTTGTTCTTGCAGCTGTCTACTAAGTCAGGTCACATGTTTCTGTAAACCTCCAACAAGCAAGTGTTATTCTCTGTTCTGCAACTTTTTATCTCTATAAGAAGGGAAAATGTTTTATCTTAAAGGTCAGAGCCTGAGGATGTGTTATCCTGTATATTTCAGGCTATAGGCAACATTCTTAACTTGTAGCAAAAGCAATAGAATACAAAGGTTAAAGTAAAAGAAACATCCAATTTGGAGTCAGATTTGTTCTTCCCTATTACATTCCCATCTATACTTACAGTTTAGACAGTATTATTACTACCAGATAAGGAGTTGATGCAAGGAGAGCTTAAGTGACTTGCTAAGGTCGCAAAGCTACTAAGCCTCAGAGCTGTCTTCCAAGTTCACGTCTTCACTGTCTGAGCCGCTGGACCTGTGGCTGTGGCTGCAGTGTGTTCCTTTTTCTCAGTGGTGCTTCAGCATCTTCCTCATCCTGTCTACATTTCTCATGTCACTTAGTTGATTTCGCAGCATCTGCTCTAAAACTGACTATCAGACTGAAGGCTCTGGTCTGGGAATGCTCTCTGAAGACTCTCTTTCCCTCCCTGCCTCTGCTTCACACTGGAGCAGGGACTCCTTTCTGCTTTCCCTTACCTCATAATCATCAAATTAATAGGTATCTGAATTAAAATTTAAGTTTTAAAAGTTAATGCATTTCTAATCAAATCACACCCATAAGCCGACCCAGCTTGTAGTCCTAGAATAATTTATTGTTGAAATACCTGGTCAATTTTTTGTGCCCCTTCACTTCCACATGCTCATTATCTATATTAGTTGGCTTCCACTAGAACAGAAGAAATAACATCGCAAAGCAATTCATTTGGCCCTTGTTTTTGCAATCTAGTGGACAGCAGTATAGCACAGAGGTTAAGGATAATGGCTCTAGAGTCAGATTACCTGGATTCAAATTCCAACTCTGACAAAATAGCTGCCTAATTCGGGGGAAGTTTTCATAACCTCTCAGTGCCTTTATTTCCTCATCTACCTTCTAGTGCCTGGGCAGCAGTCAGCATTCAACAAACGTTAGAATGTCACAGAGCAAGCTTTCACCCTCTCACTGTACTGAGCTACACGGACGTTACCTTTCACCCAGATGTACGCGTGTTCTCCATGATCTCTCTCCACAAACACAGGGAGGCTTGTGCTTAATAATTACTGTTCAGAGCAAGTCTGTTAATTGGTCAGAGCAGAGGGACAAATATAGAACAAGTATTGTCCATATATATGGAATTCTTACTTAGGATTGATATTCAAAGTTCCCATAGCTAGGACAGATTTTTCCAGCGTTCAGTTTTGGTTTGATTTTGTGGGTTATCTATTAGGAATAATAATCTCCCTGAAGGTGTCATAAAAATATAATCAAGATTGATAAAATTCCCTGGATAGAAACGTGTCAAAATACTAACAAAGGCAATAGCAGCAGCAATAGCTAACATTATTTAAAATTTTGCTATCTCCCAGGTGCTAAGTGTCTTACATGCATTATCTCATTTAATCCTCACAACAATGGTATGAATAGGTACTGTTGTTGCAACAGGAAGAGCCAAATCTGACTACACGTTGGAACTGTTTCTTTTACCTTAACCTTTGCTTTCCACAGCTTTTGTTCACTGAAAGGATACTGTCTACACATAACGGCCTGCCTCGGGGAACCCTGCCCAAATGTTAAACCAAAGTGCCTTTGTTCAGGGAAACATCCTGACCCTGTCTGCGTGGATTGCTGCAAGAAAGAAGAAATTAACACATCCCCTCCCGGAGGCCGGACATTCCAAGGGAAATTTGCAAATCTTATGGCCTTTTAACTTTATTTCTTTTTTATTTTAAATAATTAATTAATTAATTTACTTATTTATTTTTTGGCTGCGTTGGGTCGTCGTCGTTGTGGTGCGCGGGCTTCTCATTGCGGTGGCTTCTCTTGTTGCGGAGCACGGGCTCTAGGCGCGTGGGCTTCAGTAGTCGTGGCGTTCAGGCTCAGTAGTTGTGGCTCGCGGGCGCTAGAGCACAGGCTCTGGTAGTTGTGGCACACGGGCTTAGTTGCTCTGAGGCATTGGCCTTTTTACTTTACTTGCTCATCTCCTCCCCCATCTCTGTGCTATAAAAGAAACTGGCATCCAAACCCCGATAAGATGGTTATTTTGAAACACCAGTCTGCCGGTCCAACGGCGTTCCGAATAAAGTCGTATTCCTTGCTTCAACACCTCGTCTCCGATTCCTTGGCCTGTCTGCGGCGAGCAGAGAGAGCTTGGACTCAGTAACATTATTACTTGTACTTAACAAATGAGAAAACTGAGGCGTTACCCAACAATGCTGCCTAAGGTAGCAACAGCCCCACCCCAGTAGTTATTCTCTATTTCATTAAAGTTTTATTTTCTTCACGATATTTATCACTATCTAAAATTACTTTGTTTATTGCCCCTATTAATCACTGCTGTATCCCCAACTCCTAGAACCGGCCTGGCTGCCAATAATTGTTTGTTGAATGAATGAATGAGGCTTAAAAAGTTTAGGTACTTGCCCAAGGTCACATAGTCAGTAAGAGCCAGTATTCAAGCTGAACTCTAAACTCTAGAGCATGAGGTGTGGTTCTTTATTGTAGCTTTTTATAGCTTGAAAGCCCCCTAACATAATCTTACCCAAGCCTAATATTTCGTGGATGAGGATACCGATACTCAGAAAGGCTAAATTACTTCCCAGTATCACACAGACTGTTAGTGGTAGACCCAGAATCAGACCCCAGACTGCTCGCTGTGTTTTTGTACCGTGAATTCAGCCTGGGGAGGTGGTCATGTAAAATTGAAGGAAAATCCTATACGTATGTGCTGTATGTAATCCACCCACTTCTTCATGCCATAAACCTAAGTCACACTTGACACTTCCCTCTCTCTTACCACCCCCTTCATCTAATTAACTAAAAGTTTTGTCAGCGTACCTTCTAAATATAGCCCAAACTTTCCACTTTTCTTCATCTCCACTAACCATCACCCAAGCCACCATCAGCACCCATCTAGGTAATTGTAGTAGTCTCCTGCCTAGTTTCCCCCACCTCCTCTTGCCCCTTTTAAATTATTTATTAAATAATTTAATTTATTTTCTCTAGAGTAGCCAGACTGATCTTCTAAAATTGTGGATCTGATTATACCACTCTGCCACTTAAAACATATCATTTATTTTAAGGTGCAATTTAAAATTCTTAATATGGCCTTTGAGGCTGTGGGGTCTGGCCTCTAAACACCCCTCCAGTCTCATCTTGTCCTACCTATTCCTTTCTCATTTATTCTACAGCTCCACTGACCCTGTTTCCATTCCCAGAACATCACGCTCTTCTTTTCAAAGCTCTATTTCATGGTGCTTCCCTTCTGTGGACCATTCCCTCCAGCCCTGTGCCCCTCTTCCTCCTCTACTTGGCTGTTCATCCTCTGGGTCTCAGCCTACATGCCATTTCTACAGAGAAGTGTTCCCTAATGGACACCTCCCAACCTCCCCTCCAACCAGGTTAAGTCCCCTATGACTGGTTCTCAGAAGCACCCTCTATTTTTCCCACACAGCATTTATTACAGTTATAATTAGGGACCTTATTTGTGTAATTGTCTGTCCAATAGTCTCCTTCCCTAACAAGACTGAATCTCCAGTGACCATGCTGTATCATTCCCTGCTGATCTACAGGGCCTGAAACATAGTAGATGCCCAATAAATATTTATAGAGCATTCTGTAGTCTTCTTATGGATTTCTAATCTGGGTTGAAGCATCAGTGACAAAGCAGAAATGTTTAAGGAGAAGGAGACAGAGCATAAACACTGAAAACAGTCCAAGAGGTTTACGTACCCATTCCAGCCATTTTAGTAATATCCACTGGTGCATTTCTTCTTCCAGAAGAGTCAACGGCTTAGCTAAAGGTGTGCTGGGCTCCCCGTTTAAGTCTCGGGTTTGAGAGAGGCCTTACTTCTGACTCCTGCATGATAGACATGATCATTTAGATGGAGGAGGGTAAAGAAAGCTGCTGCTTGCTGTCCAAACATCAGCTGAGCACAGAAAAGCCATGTCTCTGCCACAGGAGCTAGGTGTGTTGTCATCATGGGGCAAGTACAAGCTGTTAGAGTGAGAAGAGTGAGTCAGCAGTGCTGCCTGTCGGATGCTGTCTACATCTGACAGCACGGACTACAGGGAAGCAAAAAGCTCTCAAATGGAAGTGATCTAGAAAGACCCATGCTTGGCTAGAGACCCATGTCTCAATATCTACAGACAGTTAATTTTAGGATTTGTTCAGCCTTTGGTTTAATGATGAATGTGTTTGTTTCTAAATTAACCACAAAACTTGGCATTTAAAGTAATTCTAAACAAGCTACTTCAGAGATGAGAAAAAAGTGGTTACATACATGAAATAGATCACATCACCAACTTTGCCCTTCATTATTTCTACATAGACAGCTAATTTTTCATATTTTACTGTTGGCTGACTGTGGGTTTTCTGAAGTCTAACAGATTCAATAGGCCCAGTTCTGACAGAACTATCTGTAGGGAATAAAACCTCTGTTCCAAAAAAAAAGGAATGAAACCAAATGACCATGGAAATCTAAGAATAATATTCTTCTTCTTCCAAACAGAACTCTTGTTTAGCTAATGCTTTTTATGGAGGTCCAATGGATGAAAAAGGTCTTTTCTCCTATGAGTTAAAGTAATTCAATTTGTACAGAAACCACTAAGGAATAGGAAGTCATGTGACTGAATAACTTTTAAGGAAGTGTCCTAATTCATGGCATGTGTTTTAGAAAACAAGTTATCTAGAATAAGCCATTAATTAGAATGTTGTTTGTTTTGTGTGTGTGTGTGTGTGGTATGCGGGCCTCTCACTGTTGTGACCTCTCCCGCTGCGGAGCACAGACTCCGGACGCGCAGGCTCAGCGGCCATGGCTCACGGGCCCAGCCGCTCGGCGGCATGTGGGATCTTCCCGGACCGGGGCACGAACCCGTGTACCCTGCATCGGCAGGCAGATTCTCAACCACTACGCCACCAGGGAAGCCCAATTAGAATGTTTTGTAATGCTTTGGGGGGATCAATACTTTATCTGCTGTAAATGCCACTATGATCATTCTGCTCTGCCTCATCAGATGATGTCAAGAATATAGCAAAAGTGCCTATAATTGATTGATAGAACCCTACGATATTATTAATGGAGTATAAAAATCTTGAGAAAAATAAAACCCTCACCATTAGCATCCTTGGCTTGTATGTCCTTCTAAAAATTATTCTCATCACTTTTCCAATGAGTTTCTCTCTGTTACATGAAGCAGAACCACTGTTAAAGGGATGTTGTTAAGACATGAACCCACAAGGATGACAAAATAAGAGAACATACAACATAATTTTGGAAGCCAAGAAGTACATGGATGAGATGTCATTGACTTAGCAGATATTAGAAAGCCAGCAATTGGGAAACTTGAGAACCAACCCAGTTCATACCTGAAACTTTGAAAGGCTCAGCAATTGGTGTCACCAGGTAATTCTAAAAGTAGGAGTTGAGGGGGCACTAAAATAAGGAGGATTGATTGAAAATGGGTTAAGAAGCAGTAATTTCCCCATTCTAGGCTACTGGGTAACTTCCCCTTCTGTACTGCCAACAGAGGAGGAGGTTTATTCTCTGGAGAGGGTTAAATCAAGGGATTTTGGGTTGGAGGACAGTAGGCACAGTTGAAATCAGACAGTACACCAAAAGCAGGGTGGAGGGACTAGGTTAACATAGGCTGACTGATTGCTGAGCCTCTCTACTCACACCCCACCCACATTCCTCAGCCCTCTTCACCTCCAATCACCTTTTTATCTTTCTACAAAGAACTACCTGATGTATCTGAGGAAAGCTTTTAATGTGACAGGTACCAAAACCAATAAACAGAAAAAAGCAACATGAGGAAGACAAACTATGTAAAGATAAGAAAACTTAAACTATAATTAATATTTATGTAAACAACAAAGAACTACCTGATGTATCTGAGGAAAGCTTTTAATGTGACAGGTACCAAAACCAATAAACAGAAAAAAGCAACATGAGGAAGACAAACTATGTAAAGATAAGAAAACTTAAACTATAATTAATATTTTCAAGTAATTTTTTTAAAGTATTGCATTCATGAAACAGGAGTAAGATGCTCTGAGAAAGAAATATTCAGAGAACTACCACCAACGATAGCATAAATGAAAAGAACAATAAAAAAGCTGGAAGATCAAGTTGAGAAAAACTTCCAAGAAAGTAGAAAACAATGAGAGATGGAAAGCAGGAGAGAAAAGATTTAAAAAATTAGAGGATGGGGCTTCCCTGGTGGCGCAGTGGTTGAGAGTCCGCCTGCCGATGCAGGAGACACGGGTTCGTGCCCTGGTCCGGGAAGATCCCACATGCCGCGGAGCGGCTGGGCCCGTGAGCCATGGCCGCTGAGCCTGCGCGTCCGGAGCCTGTGCCCCGCAACGGGAGAGGCCACAACAGTGAGAGGCCCGCATACCGCAAAAAAAAAAAAAAAAAAAAAAAAATTAGAGGATGAGTTCAGGAGATTCAGCATCCAAATCATAAGTTTCAGAGAAAGAAGACACAAAAATGGAGGTAAGGAAATAATCAATGGAACTTCCCAAGAACCTTTTTTCAGGAATTGAAAAACATGGAGTTTCCAGATTGAAATCGCCATAGAATCATCTAAGCTCTCTAACATTTACCTTCCACACACTTTTTTTCAAGAAGCTGCCGGAGCCTGTGTTACACTAAAATGAGGAAGTAAATCAAGAAAGGAAGACAAAGCATAGAGGACACGAGAGATGGAACACAGCAGAAGGGCAAAAGTAAACCTGGAATGATAGGGAAGGTGGATTTCAGGAGATCAGAGCTACACTGGTGCACTAAGTATATTGGGCGTCCAGTCCAGACCTAGGCAGGTCAGGAAACGCAGGAGATATTTCCTAATGAAGTTGATAGAATACCTCATGTGGGTGACTGTATTGAAAGGAGAAATCAACAACTGGATTTTGAGATTGAATAAAAAATCTTAGCAAATGAGAGGAAAAAAATGACAAGTGTAAACTCCAGAGGGGGGAAACATTATGCGTGAGAGAAAAACCAATCCTAGTTTACAACATAGCTCAGTTGTTTATTTTTCATGGTTATAATAAAATTGACAATGAGTAGTGACCTTACCAAATTATAATATATCTGTATTAGGAAGATGGTGATGGTGGATGGTCGAGGAGTGTGGTATGTGTGGTGTGGGGAGAGGAGTAGAGATAAAGGCAAAAAATGCTTACCTGCCATAATGGGGGTCATTAGATTTTGCCTAAAACTAAAAAATCAAGAAGTAACATTATAAACATGTATGTAGAAAAATGTAATTACCAGAAGAATCAGCTAAAAGAATTGAAAGCAGTAATTCCTGAGGAAGGAGAAAGATTGGGCAGGAGGGCTGGATACTACTGTTTTGTCTTAATCATTCTCATAAAACTCAGTGGCTCTTTAAACTATGTATGTGTATAATTTCTTTAAAAATAAAATCTTTTGGGCTTCCCTGGTGGCGCAATGGTTGAGTGTCCACCTGCCGATGCAGGGAACACGGGTTCATGCTCCGGTCTGGGAAGAACCCACATGTCGCAGAGCAGCTGGGCCCATGAGCCATGGCCGCTAGGCCTGTGCTCCATGGCGGGAGAGGCCACAACAGTGAGAGGCTCACGTACCACACACACACAAAAAAAATCTTTTTTAAAAGACCATTACATTCTCATGTAATGGAATGAGAAAACTTTTTAAGATAACAGCTTTGAGATACAATTCACATACCATACAATTCACCCACTGTTTTTTTTAGTATATTCACAGAGTAGTGGAACCATCATCACAATCAGTTTTAGAATATTTCATCACATCTAACAGAAACCTCGTACTCATTAGCAATCACCCCTCATTTATTCTGGACATTTCACATAAATGGAAAAATAAGACATAAACATGTGGTCCTTTGTGTGTGGCTTCTTTCACTTAGCATAATGTTTTCATGTTCTATCCATGTTGTAACATGAATCAGTACTTTATTCTTTTTATTGCCAAATAATAGTCTGTTGCATGGGCATACCACATTTTATTTAGCCATTCCTTAGTTGATGGACATTTAACCACTGGACCACCAGGGAAGTCCCCTGGAAATACCCTTATTAGGGGTGTAGTTTGGTACAGTTTTGGGGGGGGCAGTTTGATATATCAGAATGTGAAATGTACTTGACTTTTGACCAGACTTCCCGTTTCTGGGTATTTGACCTAAGGAGAAAAATTTTATGTTGGGGGAAAAAAATGTGTCTATTTTACCACTTTATAATCTCATAATATCAAAAACTTAGAAATTAAATGTCTGTCAAAAGGAAACTGGTTAAATTATGATGCAAACAAAATATTTAAGCAGTCATTAAAAATGATGCAGGTATAGTATATTTTTTTTGTCATGGGAATCTATCCATCATACTGAGTAGGGCAAAATGAGATTATTGAATACATCCATGAGAAGATCCCACTTGTGTAAAATATCTTTATGCCTAGAGAGATTTTTCGGAATGATGTCCCAAATGTTAACAGTGATTATATACTAGTGGTGGAATTTTAGGTGATTTTTAAACTTTGTTCTTTGAACCTTTTGTATTTAATTTAGTTAAAAATCAACCTCTATAATTTTGGGGAGAAAATTATAAAACTATTGTAAAAGACTATGCCTTTTAGAAGTCAAATTTTTGTACTTAATCAAGGCTTGAATTTTAGTTAAATACCCTTCCCCTATCATTATTTTTTAAAACCTCAAAACCATCTGCTAAAGGCATAAAGAAATTCATTATTGTGGTGATTATATTCACTTGGTGTGGAACACTGTCTTGGGCTCTTCCTTCAGAGAATTTTATTATGTGTTTTAGTCTTTCTGGAGTCCTTTTTGTGTGGAGGTAGGCCAGGTATTAGGACTTTGGGGTCGTGCCAAAGCTAATCATTAGGAGCAGGCTAAAAAGGTTCTCCATGTGTTCTGGTTATTAGGATAATTGTTTGGGGTTTACATATTATCTCTTCCACTCTTTTATCCTCCTTTGCAGGAGAAAAACATTAACAACAACTTTCATTTTCTTTGAGCTTGTTGTGAGTTAGAAGCTGTTCTAAATACATTTCATATACTTTACTCATTTAACCCTCAGAGCAATCCTGTAAGGTTGATATTACAATAATGTTATTTTACAGATGAGGAAACTGAGGAATAGAGAGCTTCAGTAATCTAACCAAGGTCACTCAGCTAGGGAATGCAGAGCTGGGGCTGGAGCCCAACTGAGTCTGGTTCCAAAGTGCCTGTGATCTTAACTGCTACACTCCACTGCTTCTCTGACTTTCCTTCTAAATATGACTACAGACACTTCTTGCTGGTTTACTTTGTTACTCCCCCAAACTGTCATTTCTACCAGAAATGCCAGGAAGACTGAGCTAGTGAGTACACCTGACTGGACTTTCCTGCAACAGATTGCTCTATAGAGTCATTTCTTTGCTGTTTGTATGTCTATCCATTGATTCTCTTAGGATTTTACTTACCATTTCTTTGACATCATCTTCTCTGAAATGTTTGCATTTCTTACTCCTTGAAGCTGGAGATGCATCTGGGAAAATTAAGTCACGTTAGGTGTTTCAACGTTGCATCAAGACCCATTAGAAGAGTGCTTAGTGCTAAGGCAAGGAACATGCCCTGCTCTTTCCCAAGACCACATGGCATTCTCAGCCCCAGGCGGTGCAGGATGCCTGGTACCCTGCCTGATCCTTAAGTCTGACCACATGGGGAAAACATAATTTTTATAAGGGTATAGTTTATTCAGATTATAAGAGCAATATATATTCATTGTAAAAATTTTTGGAAAATACCAAAAGTATAAAGAAAAAATTTAAAGCACTTGTAATCCTGGGATAACCACTAGAAACTATAATTTCCAAGCATGTCTATCTTCTCTTAAAACAATTTATATTCATTCAAGAAAACTACATGTCTTCTAAATAAATGATTTACAGATGATGATTTTAGAAAATGCCCCTCCATGGAATTTAGTGGGTAGGATTATTGTCAAATTGAAAGATGTACTAAAGTTGGTGAAATTTAAATTTCTCAATTTTATACTCGTTTGATTTTTTTTAATTGAAGAAATGAAATAATTATGCATATTGAAAAACATTAGTATGGAATCAAACAAAAAGGTATAATGACCTCAGTGGTTTTATTTGCTCCTGCAAATGATTTTTCCATTTATTTTTGCTGAATATGAGCTGCATATACAGCTTGTCTTCAACTGATGCTTATGAACTGGCCAAAAAGAAGATTCATATGTACAAGAGTGAGATCTACCTGAAATACCATTTAAAATTTAATTTTGGATATTTGTAATTTTGGTTGTTATTGTTTTACTGTTTCGTTGTGACCGAAATCTAGTAAAAATTATTTAGGATATTATCCTATTTTCCTGGGAAAAGAGTTATAATCAACAACAATAGAAATGCATGTGATACGACGTTACTAGTAATAACTATGGTAAGTTTGAGTCAAGTTGAAATAGCTTGTACTGAACATTATTTTCAAAAAGCCATTTCTTAAGAGAATGACTGTAGAGAGTGTTTGTAGAAGAAACTTCTGTAATCAAAAAGTCTATATCCTCTTGTGTTTTCCAGGCATCTGGCCGGCTGAAGAGGTTTTGGCTTACTACTGCCTCAAGCACAGTGATGTATTCAGGTACAAAGCTGCACCTAAAAATTTGTTTAGCCCACTACGGGTACTGTATCTGCATGTTAAAGATTGCCATGATTACATTCTTCAAATTAAACTGTTGAAAATATATATATAAGAAAGGAAGAAAGAAACAAAGGAAGGAAAGGGGGAAAAGAGGTCATGGTGAAAACGTGTTGCTTCTGAAAAAGAAATCTGAATTGCCTTTGGGTACTAATATTGCACAGCAAGCTTTTTGCTGTATGTCAAAGGCTTTTGATTTCCACTCAAGGCATTTTATTTCACTTTGATTTTGGGGAAACAAAAGTGAAGCTTCAATCAATCCTTACCGATTGTGATGGTCAAAAAAAACAATAAAGACATTCTTTAAACTTCTGCTAGGGAAGTCACTACAGAACATTTGATAAATAAATACCCCACAGCTATTATTTAAAGACGCCATCCCACCCTTGATTTTAAAGGTATTTTATATACCCAAGACAATATGTATTTGTAAAATATAAATTACTATTACAGATTCATGCTATGGAAATGAATGTTTTCAACTGTCAATGTGCATTATAGATTAAACCCATCGATGGGATTCAGGAAAAAGAAAAAACTCCTTTTTTAAAAAAATGCTGAAGATGTTTGGTAGACCAAGAAAATATGGGTTTTTTTCATTTTATTCTCATTTTATAAAAGTCATCCAATATATGCTTCCTGAATAGCCCATTATGACAGACAAGCCGTTAGTGATCATTTTAACAATATATACTTACAAGATTGGGTGTGTGTTTTAACAATATGTATTTACAAGATGGGGTCAATAATATGTAGTTTTTGAAGCTCTATGGGTCCATATGTACCAACCAGTCTGTAATTGCTTTGAACAACTGAATACTCATTATGTGTATTTCAGAACATGAATGTTCTTGCTTGGCTTCTTTTCCTCCTCTTCCTTCTCTTTTCACCTCTCCCTCCCTTGATTGTCTCTCTCTTTCTCTCTCTCTTTTTTTGTTTTATCCTGCTGAGGAAATAAACTTCCCAAACTGGGAAGAAGAAACAATCTCTTAAAGAGTCTAAGCATGTAAAGTAAGAACAGGGCAGTATTGAATTGGGCTGCAGAGCTGCCCTAGAAGTCTGGCATCTGCTCATCTCGCTGTGCTTAAGCTTGCCTGGCGCTCCAATCAGCAAGCACTGGGCCAGGGCAAGAATGTCACACATTGAGGGCTGATATTTAGGCACAAAGAGGAAGGTAAGTGCAGAGTGCCAGACTGCACCCCCCCCCCACCCCACCCCACCCCCAGACTGTCAGCTTTAACTCTGAGCTGCTTTACTTGTGAGCGATGAAGTCAGAGCCCAGTCACTACTTGAGCCTGGGTTTGCTGCCTTAACCATATTATGTCCCTGCATTGTTTATTCACTGTGTTGTGTTGGGGTCAATTGTGATTTAAGTGTTAATTGCTAAATGCTCTTTGTGTAATTGTTCTTTATGGGGGTGGTTCTCCTTTCCAAAATGTTTCAGTTTGTTTTAGAATTTTTTTTTTTTAATTCAAGATTGCATGCATTTGTGTGTGTGTGTTGTGTGTATGTGACCATAATATAGGTATATACACACTCATATATATTCTTCATTTACTTGTCTAACTAACTGTTTTTGAAGGAATGAATGTGGATTAACAGTGTTATCCTTTCCTAACAATTATCTTTCGCTACTCTAGCTAGTTTAGTTGTAAAAGACAGCGCCATTGACAAGGGAAAAAAAGGGAACCTTCTCCGATTTTTCAGCTCAGCGGTGGTTATGTTGCAGTGAACACTAATGAGGGAACCCCCACTGATTTGCCTGCTTTGTGACTTTTCTATTTCATAATTATTTTTAAAACGCAAAACGACATGCGGTAGCCTCGTCATGTCTCCACAACTTCCTGGTAGCGCCGTTCTTACTGCAGATGGCAGTTTGTTCTTGTAACATATATATCTCTCTGACCATTTTCATCTAATTTGTGTGGGTTCTACCATTTCTTTTCTCTCTTTCAGGGACCTTGCTGTGTGTGAGCTAGGGGGTGGCATGACATGCTTGGCTGGGCTCATGGTAGGTCTTTTCTCAATTCCAATCCCATTCAGAGGGAGGAACAAAAGGAAAAATGTTCCAGGGCCTCCAACTGCTGGGTCAGAGAACCGTCAACAGCATCAGCTGCTGTCAAGCTGCCGGGTCTTGAGAGACCTTCTAGATTGACTTACTTTCGGATCATATTGATTTTATGGTTGCCTCGATGAGCAGAAACATTTTACCTCAGTGTAGTCAATATTGCTTGTTGTGACATTCCAGGCCTCGCAGTGTTTCTTCGCCATAGCGAAAGCATTTTTTTTTTTTTTTTTTTTTTCAGATTATAGTCCCATTTGCTAAGATACAGGAATAGCCCGGCGAATCACAGTTGGAGCACCATGATATAGCTGCTAATGTTTTGCCTGCATTATTACACCAACAAACATGATCCAGAGCGCTCAGTAATTAGATTCTTTTGAATTAGATTGGCCATTCAGGAACGTCGTTCCCCATTCTCTGGGTTCTGAGTCATGTATTCAGGAGATATTATGTAGCAGCACAGTGCATTAGACAAGTTTTTATGTCTCTACAAATAAAAGCATATTGTTACACTGATTGGCATTTGACAAACCTGTCGCTCTTACACAATGTGTCAGGGTTACAGCCCAATGTACGAGCATGTCAAAGCTCACAAAAAAATTACCCTCACAAAGCCATCTGCCTGCAATGCAAAGTTATATGAAGGGCATCAGGCAGTCAGACAGAAGCAAGCTGAAAGGCAGAGTGACAGCCTTGTATGATGGCTCTACTAGATAAACAGAAGCCCACAAATGAAAGCCTCTCAGAATACCATCATCCGCTGTCACAATGCAATTACCGAACAGAATGATAGCAAGATAGAGGCTCCCGCAAATGGAATGATAAAAGTATTGACTGATTTGATTGAATGATTAAAATAATGCAGACATAAAATGAAAAAAGATTGAAGATTGTTACAGAGAAATAGGTGAGGAAGCATGATACTGAAGGCTTGTCACTCCTGTCTTCACTTCCACACAGACAAGCATATTTGCTCATTGTTTGCTGTGCTCCCTTTTTTTTTCAGGTTGCTATTTCTGCAGATGTCAAAGAAGTTCTGTTAACTGATGGGAATGAAAAGGCCATCAGAAGTATCCTTATTCAGATAGAAAACGGGTTTGTTGTGCTCCTTCCTTTTTCCCCCGGCTGAGTAACAATTGATATAAAGAAAGACAGCATGGGGTATTCAAAGAGAGTTCCCCACACACACGATAAGTAATTAAGAAAAAGTAGAAATATATGGAATTCATTGGATACGACTAAGTGGGTTTTTTTTTTTTTAATTTCAATGGATTTTCATAGTCACTTCTCATTAAAGGAGCTTATGATTTGTGGACCACTCAAAGCAATAAGAACATTTGTTTCATAATAATTTTCAAGCACTCTTGTCCTTTTATTTCCATTGAAATTTGCCGGGATAAAATAAATGATTTAACGTTTATTATATTGGATATTGCTTATAAAAACTAACTTCCAGCTTCATGTTCATTATTACCTTTCTTCTGTTTGATGTTGTATGTGCAGACCATGCAATATTATACCTACTCTAATTCCCGAGGAGTTCCCCGTATCTCCCCACTGGAAATGGCTATCAGTTTTTCATTATTTCCTTTTATTTAGGATTATAAAAGCTATCTCTTTTTTTCTGCTCTGCTATTACAGTTCAAACCCCATTATATTTGATTATGCTTTACTAATATGTACACAGAGTTCATGAAAATTGAACTGTACTTTAAGAAAGCAAGCATAATTTGTGGCTACTTTAGCAATCGAGCTGATTTGTTCAGGGGCAGTTAACAGTCGTTAGAAATTGAGAGGAAAAGTGGAGGATATATTTGCTTTGGATTTTTTGGTGTGCCTTCCATTTACATTATGAAAGAGGAAATCTACTTATTTGAATTTTAGGCCCCTAAAATGCCAAAGCAGTTTTGATTTTTGTTAAGAGGTAAGCATCCTACTAGAGCCTATTTTCGATTTTCTTCTTCTGCCTCTGCTATATAATTTTTTGAAAATAAAATTTGCAGTAGCTGTATCAGGCTGCTCAGACAGGAGAAAGGAGGTACCAGAAGCACAGTAGCTAATATTGTTCAGCGGCACTTGTGTGCTCTACAGAGCCCCACCCAGCTAATTGCCTGACACACTTAAAAAAAAAAAAAAAAATCAGGAAGGAAAAACAGCCAATCACAATCTTGGCCTTTCACACAGGGGAAAGAGATCACAAAAGGTGCTTCCTTTTTTAAAATGCAGGATTTTAATCATGATCTTCAGACTGTCGCAAATTTCTCAAAATATTCCTGAAGATGAGCGATTCTGTTTCATTCACTCTGCTTTATTCTGAGTTCTTCCATGCACTGTATCATTTCACTCTGCTCCTCCTCCACATGTCAGGGAACACAGAGAGCAACAGGAAGTCAGGTATGCTGGCTCAGCCCCAGCGATGTTTTTTTGGGGGGAAAAAAAAAAGCAGGATTATTGGGAAAGAGAAGGTCATTTTAACCACGGAAACTTTCAGATTGGGCCCAGCAACCTGAGGTCTTTCTCAAGTCAGCAGGTGTCTTATTTAATAGCATCAGAAACCAATTAGAACTTTTATCAAACTATGGGAAGCATCTGTGGTCAGTATGTAAATTTAATTGTACTAAAATTATTGTTGAGCTAAACTACAGAGCTTCCAAAGAAGGGAAGCAATGCTAGTCATTAATTAATGCACCTTTGCTTTAAACAGCAAAGATTCCATGCCAGCTCTTGAAATCAGAGAGGAAATCTCACATTCTGTACTCACTCCGCTGGCCTTTCAAAGACATGATTGGTACAGCCCCCTCCCAAGAAAATGGATTTTTAACATTTGGTCCTCAGACGCTCAGCCCTGAGAGTGCTTTATTGTGCTGGGTTTTACAATGGGTTTAATATAGCAGGGTGCCAAAGGGCAGGAGGGGAAGAACTTTACAATGTAGATAAAGTAGGTCCTTTCAGGATGCAGACCAAAACTGTTAGTGTGTTTTATTTCATCTCTTAGGACTTTCTTGACAGAGTTCAGTTTTTATCATGCAGTTGTTCTATGTTTGTGTGCCTTTTTCTGTTGTAACTAGATCTAATTTTTTTTAATTAAGAGAAAAAAGCATGCATAAAGCCTTAAAAATTGGCAACATGTTTTCCCTGCTTTTGATACTAATGTTATTCTTGATTTGCTACCAGAGCTTATAACTGGCATTCGTTGTAAGCTGTTTTACCGAGTGAGGTTAATATGAATGAAATATTTTTTTTTCTATTTGTGTGCCCACTTTCTGTAAAATAACAGATTCACTGAATCACATACTGTTGATGCATATAGATTGAAACAAACTCATTTAAAAATTACTGTTTACATCTTTCCTTTAAAATTTTAGGAAGCCTAAATTATATAGCAGTTGTAGGATATTATCCAAAAATTACTTTCTAAAAAGTAAAAGTGGATGTCAACAAAAAAGAGGGAGAAACATTGCCAGAAGCCAGAAAATCTCTAAGCAAAGCTGCTAATTATTCTTAATGGGCAAGATGAGCACATTAAGAAACAAATGAATACATCAGTGAAATGTAATTGAAAATCGACCTGGCACTCACACATCACATCTGAGTATTGGCCTGTATATTATTCTCATCATTTAAAAAATTATTTTTGTTGTTCTAGGCATCTGAATTGAGTGAATCCAACTGAGTCTTACTTCCTAGTCACTTGAGCTTCTAAGATTCTGATTTTTACCTTTAAAAACAGCATTTTCTGATATTCCTATTTATCTTCTGTTATTTCTATTTTTAAAATATATGAGGCAGTGAATGGAGGCGTTCTGAATCTTTATATCATAGAAGCATATCAACCAGTTGTAAGGTTATTTATTGTCTCCATAAAATGTATCAGACGAATTTGGCTATGTCTTCTAGAGCTCTCTACCTTGAACCTAGAAAACTAGATGTGGATTTGAGATTTATTAAACAGAGATATCAGAAAAGAGAGTAAGACTTGAGGTATAAGGGAATGTTGTTAGATATTTTCTCAGACTCATGGGTATATGTCCCCGAGGTGCTCCTTGGCCTTTAAACTGCACTGCTGGGTCTAACCCAGAGCTCCCTAGCTGAGAGCCCTTCAGATGCTGTTTTATCTGTACCCAAAGGGAACAAAGGAAAAATCAGAAATGGGATCATTTGGTTCATCCAGTTCTCGAATTTATCCTAAAATAGTGTGAATTTTGTTCCCTCTTCTTTGGCACAGCCTTTTTAGTGTAATAAAGAAAGAAATCTCCAAGTGCCCCCAGATAATAATTACTCAATAAAGTCTGGAGCTGGTGTTGACAGTGACATAAGAATAGGGGAAAGAAATGGTATACCGAGTTATTATTGATGCTAAGCCTCTTCCAAATCATAATGAATAAAAGTACAACACCTGAGGTGAGCAGCCCTTTCTGGAACACTCACTAATTCATCCAACACAAGTACCCTGCCCTGACCTGTCCTTAGTAAACACCAAGCAGGTTATCTGCAGAATACGGCAGTGCTTCGTGACCCAGGCTCATGATTCTGACCCAAACATCTTATCCCCACGATATGTACCGTCTGGATCATGATCTTGAGCTTAGGATTCTCCCAAAATTGGTAAATCTCCTGTGAATTTTAAAGAACATACCCCTGGCTTAACATTATTTTATTTAACAAAATCCCTGACTTGAATAATTAATAAATGAAGCTTCATGTGGACTGTGCAGCCTGTGGATGGTTGAGAGCTTGGGAATGCCAGGCCATCATCCTGGGTCCAGGACCCTTCCTCCAATATCAGTGTCAGCTGTTCTTCTATTTACTAGATAGATCCAAAATGGACTCTGTGTGCCTCGCATTGGGTAGGAGTTCAACAAATAGCTTTGAATATTAAATTTAAGTTAGCTAATTAATTAAAATGAATTAAACCACTATTAACTGCATGCCATTTCAAGTGCTCAAGATCTAGCAGTGAACAAAACAGACCAAGTTCCTGTTCTTGGAGGACACAGACTATACCTATACAGAGCACATTTATACACTGGAGAAACACTGAAAATCTACAGGGCAGAAGTTCTTTGATTCCTTCCAGTCATTTAAATTCTACAATAAAAATGTTCACATAATAGTTTTGAGCAACAGGGAAAAAAATAAAGCTTAACTGCCAAACCTCACTTTTGTTACCATCAATCACCAGCCTCTCATCGCTCCAAAGCTTTTGCCTGAATTATTGAAAAAGATAATGAATTGACATGATTTAGGCACCTACTATATGTTAGGCACCTACTATGTGGTACTCCATAAGTCTATAAAATAGCTACATTATTCCTATTCTTGAGGTGCAGCTCAGAGAAGTTAATTTACCCAAATTCACACAGTCACTAAGTATCAGAACCAGTGCTAGAAGTCAGGTTCATGTGACTTCATAGCTTCCCTGCCACCCCCATTAAACCATCTCTTCACCAAAAACTAGAATGATTTGGTGAGTATCATCTTGCACTGGAGGAAAAGACTTCTCATCCATAAATGAACAGTTGACATTGCTAACAGAGTTCAAAACGCCTCTACATCATACTCTCAATTCATATGAGTAATAAGCACATTTAAGGATATTTCACAGCATTTAAATTAACAAATATTGCCACATCAGTGAGGTGCAATGAAACTAAAGTTACACAAACCAAGAAAGTAATGCTTTGTGAATCACAGTGTTATTATTTTAAAAATACTTTCTTGCTTAAAGAAAAATGCCAACTCTCAAAAATGTATTGAATATATGCAGCTACTGATAAATATAATAATCACTAATTGCAGGAAGAGGCTAATATTTTAAACAAGATTTATATATAATTAGCTTAATTATATTTATGTATATAACATATATATAATTTGTTCAAATAACTATTATTATACAAACATATTTATATATATATATTTTTTTAAGGATAAAAATCAACTGAAACAAAATTAAGATGGATCCCCGCTCTTGAACCAGGCTTTGTTTGAAGAGAAAATCTAGTTATCGAATCCTGATTTCTTTTAGCCACAAGCATATATCCTAGAGCTCGGAAGTCCAGGTGCCCAGACTGGGAGACTGAAGGTGATTGCTCTGTATCTATTTAATCAGAAATCACATTAAGGCTTTTTTTGCACCCAGCATCTCCCACTGGAGTCTTCCAGAAGGTGAGTGCCTTCAGAGAATAGGATTTGGTACATGCTGTTGAACACTATCCTCGACAGACTGGCTCGATTTGATTGAATTCCCTTTATTACCCCGAAGTGACACAGAAGAATGAGAAAATCTGTTATTGGACACAGCGCCAGCCAGAGGGACCACCTCAGAATCTGACCTAAAGTAAAGGGTGGGGAGCAGAATATCAAAATATATCTCTTAAGGCATTATTTTAATATACTGCGGCCATTTTTTCTCTAGGTACTTGTTTTCATATAAAAAACACCTCCTAAACCACAAAATATATTTCCTTCCCAGTTCTAAAAATAAAGCAGCCTAAGTACTGCTGTGAATTTTTTTCATTAAAAAAAATTGCTTCTAGAGTATAAATACATATTCTTGCTTCAGCCTGACCACCTGGACTCACAGTTTTATAAATTGTATAAAAGTATATAGTGTTAAGATGTTTACTAAAAATTATTAATAGGTTTTCTGAGTTATATAATTTAACTTCCCTGTGACTATTTTATAAAAAGTATTACCTCCACTAACAAAATAATATGTTTGGCTTGATAGATTAGTCATGTACTCATACCACGCTACAGGTGTACGGAGCACATGATGGCTTGGGGTTTGGATGTCATGGAAACACCGAGAAGGGTGTGGCCGTAGTGTGGGGGAACTTAATCAAGACCAGTTGTCAGCTGACTCTTTACTAATTTTGTTCTTCTCAGAATAAAGACGTCAGCTGTCCTTTTCTACAAGACATTTCATTTAGAAGACTTTCCTGAAATACTTTCTTCCTGAAATAGACAAATCTGTAGGCCGATGTGTCATTTTAGTTAATCAAAACAAGTAGGCAAATTAGTCTCTTTTATTTTTTTAATGAATGTAATTTAACGGTATTTAATTTGCATACAGAAAAGTTCACCCAGAAAAAAAAAAAAAAAAAGTCTGCATTATAGCACTTTTGTAAACCTCAACAAAGCCCTTCATTAGGAGACCTAATTGATTTTTCCTACCCACTCCTGGGGGAAGAAAGCTATCACAGTACCTGCTTATTCACTCAGAGAAGAAATGGGTGTGCCGGGTGTTTCAAGCAGAGATTTAGGTTAAAATGTCCTGTGGCTCTGTTCTTGCAGGGAGATCTTGGCCAGTGCTAGCTTTGAGCATTCAGGAAGTCTGTTTTTCTGAGCAATAGGGGAACATGTCTTGTCTGCTTGGTGTCCTCCCCATGGGCCCAATTTAGTTCAGCTTGCAACCTTCACTGGAATTATTTTATTTCTTGTTTATTTAAACCTTGCTTTACTCCAAAAGAGATTTTAAGACTTCTTACAGTGACACACAGAATATACCATGTAAAATAAAGGAGAAAGCGAGGGCAGTTGGACAGTAGAGAGCCAGGAAAACATCATGAAGGCAGGAATAGGACCGGTAGAGAAAAGATGTGCCATAGAGCACTTGTAGTTGTTCAGCTTAGATCATCCATTTGGCTCTGAGTTGCACAAGGACCAGAGCAAAAAGAGAAAGAGGAGCAGTTGTAAGATTTATAGTGTCCAGAAGTGGAAGCAAAACGAGTTGATCTGAAGTCCAGTTTTTCCCAGTGTTGAAACCTGACATGATTTCTCCCACGGGTCCTCATGAAGATGGCACTCTGTGCTCTAATGGACCAGCTTCTCAAAACATGGCTTCAATAAACATGGCTCTTTCTGTACAAGTCCTTACATGTCAGCAGATGGCCAAAGGCCAAACTGTAAGTCTGTAAAGACAATTCTGCAAGGGGCCTTTCACTGAATTTTCTTCTTCAGTAATTAGTTTTCTCTCAGAGATTCTCCAGCCTTTCTCCATCTTTCTCTTCTCACTTCCCCCAAGTCTCTCCCTGCTACTCTCCCCACTGGCATTTAGGAGATTGAAAATACTTCAACTTGGAGAGTCTCAGAAGACTGCCATTGCCCTCCCCACTGATGGAAAGAGGCTTACCTTGGGGCTTCTAGCTCTTTTAAGCAAGTGGGGCCTGGCACCTATGGTACAGTCATCTTCCCTGACAAGAGTGCTTATCACCCTGGGCCTTGCCAATGTGCTCCCTGAATGCATATTTCACAGGTGATAAAACTACAGTCCGGGGAATTAAAAGAGCTTGCCTGTGACAAGTAATTCAACATTTGGTGGCAGAGCCACAGCTACACCCTTCTCCTCCTGCCTCATACGCTACAGCTCTTCTCACCATGCTGATCCCACGTACGATAAGAATATTGTAGTGTTTGTGGGCCTCTTTCTGGCAGCGAGTCAGTTGAAAATCACTGCAGAAGCTTTCTTAACTGTGGCCTATAGATGTGAGAGACATCATCACAAGGAATCAGACGGCCGGTGTGTTTAAGACTGGGAACATATCAAGCTGGTAAGATAGCTTTTTGCATTAAAACACTCTGGTTGAAAGTGCTTTTCTCAGTACTATGGATGATGATTAAAACTAACAACAGCTAATATTTATGAAACACTTACTGTGGGTCAGGCACTGTTTTAAGCACTTTAAGAGTATCTTATTTAATGCTTACAAGAACCTGTAATGAAGCAGGCAGGCGTTTTCATTCCCTACAATGAATAGATGAGAAAAACCGAAGATAACTATGTTAAACACTGGGTTGGAAATGACCTAAGGATTGAGAGGGTACAGTGACCAAGGATTGAGAGGGTACAAGGGTTGAATTGAGAGGGTACAAGGATTGAGAGGGTACAGTGTGAGGTTGGGAGAAGCCCAGCCTGGGACCTTCTTGTGAATGGCTCTATTTCACTGGTTCTCAACCTGGTGGAGGGGAGCAATTTTGCCCCAGGGGACTTTTCTATTGTTATAACTGGGGCAAGGTGGTTGCTACTGGCATCTAGTGGATAGAGGCCAGGGATGCCACTAGGCCTGCGCAAGACATCCCCACACCCCTCCCCCCAGCAAAGAACTCTCTGGCTCGAAATGTCAATGGAACCAAGATTGAGAAACCCTGTTCTGTTTCATGGTTTTAAAATAGTCTAGGTATTCATTCCCTTTTAGATTCTGTTCCTTCTTATCCAAAGTAGGAGAATCGCTTACCCTCAACCAAAACAATGGTGTTTCCTGTGATGCTACATTTTAATTTTGCCCCGTTGGTATGGATGGACCTAGAGGAATAAGTAATCATTTAGTAGTTTTCACAAGAAATATCTGTATCTGTGTATTTTTCCTTTATGTGTTTAACCACAGACATTATTGGAAGAGCAATCTAAGTTTTAATTAATTCTTTAATTACTGTTAATCTGTCATCCTTTGACATTTTGAGTTTTCTCTCTGTTTGAGGATGCTTTCCCACCCCAAACAGCTCAGCTTGCAGGGGAACAAAGGTGGATGGATAGTAACAATGCTTAAAAACTAAAGTGGAGGGCTTCCCTGGTGGCGCAGTGGTTGAGAGTCTGCCTGCCAATGCGATACGGGTTAGTGCCCCGGTCTGGGAAGATCTCACATGCCGCGGAGCGGCTGGGCCCGTGAGCCATGGCCGCTGAGCCTGCGCGTCTGGAGTCTGTGCTCCACAACGGGAGAGGCCACAGCAGTGAGAGGCCCGCGTACAGCAAAAAAAAAAAAAGCTAAAGTGGAAAACATACTGGGATGAGGATATGGAGTAGCGATAACTATTTTTTTCTTATATTAACTGGTGAATGTAATGTGTCCATGTATGAATTTTTGAATCCTGCATTAGAATGTTCACAGTAGGCTGATGGCACAGGGGGCAGTATGCTCTGTGTTTGTCAAATAAACGAATAAACCAGTTCTGTTTCGCAGAAAACCTCCAGTAGGTCCAGAGAAAGAGCAATCTTCTACCTGGGTGTTCTTCATTCTTAGCACAGCTTTTATTCCACAGTGCACACTGCCATACCCTTCTGTGGAAGACTTCATTTTTGGATGTGATTTTCAAACTGGTCTTTTAGTTATCAATCAAAAACACATTTTCTATGTTGTCCTCATTTACATTTATTTAATGCTTAAGGTCATTTGTGACCATTTGAGTGTATTTCAGCATATGGAATCAGGGAATAATAGATTGCAGCATCATGCTGTGAAGAGAGATTGTGTTTCTACAAGACATAATGTTGTTTACTGGGTGTTAATAATCACTAATTAATAAACATATCTAGAATTCTAAAATGTTGCATTTTGAGGAATAAAAATGTCAGGTGTTTAACTTATGGAGTGCAATAGTATTTTCTATCATCCCTGTATAAAATAATGAAGTTACATAAAGAAGCAAAATGTCATTGTTCAACACAGGATAGATCCAAAATGCCTTTGTTTCTATTTATTGTTCTCAAAAATGCTATTTCTAATATATTGTTCTGAGATGTACCTGGACATATAGTCTGTATGTCAGTAGTCGTACAGAAACTTCCAAGATGAGGGGTTTTTTTTCCGTCTTTATTTCATATTAATTGTGGTCAGTTTCTTTTTTAACCACTGTAAGCATTTCGTCCAAAGTCTACGAAAGCACGTTGCCAGGAAACAGGTGGATGAGTCAGTCCTTGAAATGCCTTGATCTCATATTAAGGAGCTACTTGACCACTTAACCTTCAAGAAGCTAAGAGGAAACTGCCAACCAATGATGTAATAATCAGCATTCCCCTTCTATCCACTGCTTTCCCACCCATAACCAGTACAATATGATGAAAGCATTAGCTCCATGTGAGAAGAAATAAAAGGAAACCCTTCACAAAAGAGCTGAGATATAGTTCAATATTCTTTTTTAGTGCCTCAATGCATATGTAGAATTTCTCCTCCAAATTGGAGGTGTGAAATAACAGTAGCGACAGATAACTAAGAGCTATTTACCATAGCTACAAAGCCCACACGTGAGCCAAATATTTCTGCTATTAAAAAGCACTTCAAAGCTTGACATGAAGTTTGTAACAGCTGAATGTCTTCTGTTACTTCATTTGCAAAGACGTAAAAGCAGAAAGAAAAATCGTGGTATGAGAACTGTGAACCTCAGAAATGGTATTTGTTTTTTTAAAAAAGAGAGAAGGGCCCCAGAAATTTGACTGGCATCCCAAGCTCCTGTTCCCCCTGTTCGGCCAGTGTTCTCAGGAAGCAGCGTTCCTCCTGCTACCGGCCTCTTCCTTCAGGGCAGACCCCGTTGGTGAGTGACCTGAAACTTATTTTGAGGGCCCTCTTTAGGAGAATGAGTTCGATTATACCTTTTACTTTGGCAGATTTTACAGAAGCTTACAACCATGTAAACCCATCACTGGGGCTGCTTGTGGGCCGGGGAAGGGGCCTGTGAGAGGGAAGGGGCCCCAATGATTAGGCTTCATTAGCTTGACAGTAAATCCATTCCTGCTCTTATAACCACCAGCAGCCTTGCCTGGAATAATGCTCTTCCCTTCCAAACTCACTTATTCCCTCTGTTCCATTTTAATATGAGTGTGATTGTTGCTAATATGAAAGATGTGTTTGCAAAAGCCTGGAAGGTTTAGACCTGGCTAAGAAAGATCTAGGATGCACATATATGAAGGATATAGCCATGACCTCTCACAGATCTAAATACAGTCATTTGATGGTTCATTTGTTGGTCCATCCATGCAGCCACCTATCAACTTAACTAACATACCCAAGGTATTCTGCCTTCGAGAACATAAATACAAAGTTATAGCAAATAACTCTTGAACAAAGAAAATCATGCTACTAAATATAGCTAGAGTTTGGTGAAAGAACAAGGATATTTACAGCTTCTCAATTGTTAGGTTTATCTGAAGCTGTCTTCAAAACTGTGACTGTCTAATGAAGAACCATTCAGAGCTTTTGATGTCTGCATATTTCTAGGTATTCCAGAATTAGTGAATGGCGTCATTCTCTGGTTAATAGTAGTTAACAGTTACAATATTTTTAAAAATCGATTAAATATACGCTGCTGTGATATTAAAAGTAAGTTTCTACTTAAGAAAAGAGTATCTGTGTGAAAATTCTAGTGAATTTAGACCTGTGACTTTTTAAAATTATTCTTTGATAAACCATTAATTTTAATAAACTGTGGAACTCATAATAACTTTTTTTTTTTTTTTTTTTTTTTTTTGTGATATGCGGGTCTCTCACTGTTGTGGCCTCTCCCGTTGCGAAGCACAGGCTCTGGACGCGCAGGCTCAGCGGCCATGGCTCACGGGCCCAGCCGCTCCGCGGCACGTGGGATCTTCCCAGACCGGGGCACGAACCCGTGTCCCCTGCATCGGCAGGCGGATTCTCAACCACTGCACCACCAGGGAAGCCCCATAATAACTTTTAAGACTGTTTTTATAACCCAAATTTTACCTTTATGTGGGCCCCCAGGATTGGCTATTGGCTCCATTGCCCTACTGCTTTTTAAGCTTGCCCTAATCTTTTCCTTCTTTTAACTTCTGTTGGCCCTAGAATAGTCCCCCAGAAAACGTGGCATATTCTCTCATTATTCAAAGTGTGTTGTCTATTTTCATGTTCATCGGTTCATTCATTTCTTGGTAAATATTTCAATCACCTTCTGTCTGCCAAGTACTGTTTTGGGTTGCTAGAGATGTAGTGATGAACAAGACTGAGAAAGTCCATGCCTTCTTAGAGTTCACATTCTAGCAAGGGAGACATAATTTTTTTAAAGGCAAGGACTCTATTTATTATGTTTTTATATTCCCTGAAGCAATTAGTACACTTTATCCCGTTATAGGAAAGGCTTTAAGATTTGTATTTGGAGCGCATTTTGAAAGACACGATAAATGACATGATAAATGAAAGATAGGATAAGATATGAATCCACAAGGCTTATGGGACCAGTTTTTTGGTTGTTTTTTTTTTTTTTTGCGGTACACGGGCCTCTTACTGTTGTGGCCTCTCCCGTTGCGGAGCACAGACTCCAGATGTGCAGGCTCAGCAGCCATGGCTTACAGGCTCAGACGCTTCGTGGCATGTGGGATCTTCCCGGACCGGGGCACGAACCCGCGTCCCCTGCATCGGCAGGCGGACTCCCAACCACTGCGCCACCAGGGAAGCCCGGACCAAACAGTTTTTAATAGACGAAAGTCAAGCTCTAGAGATTCAAACATCAGTTTATATGTCAGATAGCTGACTTTCATTTCAGGATAGGCTTCTTCTCAGGCATGCACATACAGTGTCTGTAGACACTGACATTGTGAGTAGGCACTTATCTGTCCTTTGTCAGGTTGAAGAGGAAGGTTAGAAGAAGGTAACTGAGATAAGAAAGCTGAGGGCTCTCTAGAAATTTTCTGATAAAATATACCTGTTAGTGAGTTTTGCTAGAGTCATGGTAACAGAATCTCAAGAACTGCTGAGAATTCTAGAGATGCCACAGTCCTGTTTCCTTCTGTTGCTATCTTGGATATGGGAAAATGAAATACCTAAGTGTATTTTCTATTACTAACATTTTTTTATTTGCTTGACACATTTATAGAAGGGCTCATATCCCTACTATTTAGTGTTCAGTGTTTCTTCACTGAAGAAACCAGCTCCCACAGGGTGAATGTTACCAAGTTTTAGATATTGTGCTAGAGTTCTCCTTTTTGTGTTTATATGAGCCAGATTTTAAAATTTGGGGGGCATGGTATTTTTAGGGGCCCTCTTAAACTGCAGCAAATTAAAAATTAAGGCCTTTTCTTATAGAACAGTTTGTGTTCACTCTTAGGACATGCTGATCCTGACTTTTTATCAAGGTCAACATCTCACTACCAAAAATTGGCCAACTTCTATATTGATAGCCAGGTGTGCATGTCAGACTACTGCATCCTCTGTGAAAATGCCTTCCAATTTTAACAGAAAAAAATCCCTCCTTCATAGATATTTATATCACAATACATAGCAAATAAAAATGTCTTAATTTTCAAAGGAGTTCCTCACTTTAAAATGGACAAGAGGGAAATCTTTAAAACTTTTTTTGGAGAATGGCCATATGAGAATCCATTGCTAAAAAATAATTTATTTTTTACTTTAATAATGGACATAGGGACTTTCCCTGGTGGCGCAGTGGTTGAGAGTCCACCTGCCCATGCAAGGGACGTGGGTTCGTGCCCCGGTCCGGGAAGATCCCACATGCCGCGGAGTGGCTGGGCCCGTGAACTGTGGCCACTGAGCCTGCGCGTCCGGAGCCTGTGCTCCGCAACGGGAAAGGCCACAACAGTGAGAGGCCCTCGTACCGCAAAAAAAAAATAATAATAATAATAATAATGGACATGATTTATTTTCAGTATTTGGCCATTATAAACAGTGCTGGGCTCCCCTGGTGGCGCAGTGGTTGGGAGTCCACCTGCCGATGCAGGAGACATGGGTTCGTGCCCCGATCCGGGAGGGTCCCGCGTGCCGCGGAGCTGCTGGGCCCGTGAGCCATGGCCGCTGAGCCTGCGCGTCCGGAGCCTGTGCTCCGCAACGGGAGAGGCCACAATAGTGAGAGGACCACGTACCGCAAAAAAAAAAAAAACAGTGCTGCAGTGAAATGTATCTGTATATAAACTGTACATTTGCAAGTAAGTGTATCTACAGAGCAGATTTTCAGAAGTAGACTTTGTCTATTCATGTGGCCTTATCAAACTGTGTGAATTACTAAAGTTTGTAATATATTATCATATCTGTTAGGACTAGTCTCTTGCCATTATTTCTTCCTAGAATATTCTAAAATCATGTTGGTATTTGTATTGTGGTGACATTTTCATTGTGACTGAAAATATATATATGAATTAATTTACTAAGACTTGACAGCTTATGCCTCTGAGTCTTCTATTCAAGAACAGGAAGTTTTCTTTTTAAGCTTTTTTAGGTGTTTCACTAGCATTTAAAATGTTTCTTCATTTCTCTTGTTAATTTTATTTTTAGAAACTACCTTTTTTGTTTCTTTTATAAATGAGATCTTTCATTATATTTTATAACTGGTTATTATTTGTATGTATGTATATAAAGAAAGCTATAGGGTTTTGTATAGCAAATGTTTAGTCACCTCAATGAGTTATTATTTCTAATACCTTGTCAACTTATTCTCTTGAGTTTTCCAAATAAACAATCACATCATCTGCACATGATGGGAATTTTTACTTCTTTCTGATTCTTGTATCATTTTTCTTCTCTTGTATAATTTTATTGGATAAAAAAATTCCAGAATGATATTAAATAGGTATCTTTGAGTCTGGCTTTGTTGGGAATCCTCTGGTGTTTCACCATTAAGTATGCATTAGCTTTTCAGTTGAAATAGAAATGATATTTTCTATCTTGGTGAGGACTTTTTTTTATTGATTCCTGTTTTTAAAAGATTTACCATAAATAAATATGGACCTTTAGCAGATGTCTTTTCATCATGTATGGAGATGATCAAATTGTTTTTCTTATTTCAGCTATAAGCTCTACAAATTATTCTGATACTAAAGTTTGAGAACTTCTGCTCCAGTTGATCATTTCCATGATTCTGAACTGACTTTTAAGCTGATCCCATCCTCTGGCTTTATGTTTTTGTTTGTAACTTAGCCGAAATAAACTTATTTCAGAGTCCAAAAGGAAGACAGATTTGCCTAACATTTGGACCACCTATGTTGGTGACCAGTGTATTTTACACTGGTTAAGGAGGACTGGTAAACAGTTTTGAGATCTTGGAATGAAAGACGCTAATTATTTTTTTATTTTTTTATTTTTTTTGCGGTACGTGGTCCTCTCACTATTGTGGCCTCTCCCATTGTGGAGCACAGGCTCCGGACGTGCAGGCTCAGCGGCCATGGCTCACAGGCCCAGCCGCTCCGCGGCATGTGGGATCCTCCCGGACCGGGGCATGAACCCGCGTCCCCTGCATCGGCAGGTGGACTCTCAACCACTGAGCCACCAGGGAAGCCCTAATTAATTTTTTTACTAATTATATTTTCCATTTCAAATATCTCTGATTCTATGATTATGACTAATCCAACTTGTGTTATTCATTTCAATGTAATAAAATGTAATTTAGCATCTGATACACGTACGGCACTGTGATGGGCCCTTTAGGGGTTACAAAGATGAGTAAGTTGAGGTTTCTGCCTTAGGAAGCTCAAGATAAGCAGGCAGATGAGAGATAGACACTTGCCCCGCCAGCAAGATGTAAGAAGAGTCTGCTCTCATTGGGTGATTCTTGATGTGTAGAAAGAGACAAGCAGCCAATTCAAGGTGGGGGGATCTGAGAAAGCTTTATGAAGGAGGTGGCTGTTGGGCTTTGGTTTAGCAAATGAAAGGCAAGGGAAGAAAAGTAGCTGAAGAGGGCATTCTAGGTATGAAAAGCAGGGAGGACACAATCAAAGGCATAGAAGTAGGAAAGATGTGTCTAGGCAAATTTAGTTATATAGTGTGATGAATGGGGAGAGGCTAGAGGCCACAGACCATTTAGGAAGTCATTGCATTGGGGCAGAGAGGGAGGTGAATGGGACAGATCGTGTAAAGGGACTTCTAAGGTGTTGGGCAAGGTTCAATTTCTTGATCTGACTGGTGGTAACAAGGATATTTGCCAAACAATACTTAGTTAAGGCATATATTTATTTCACCTGGTTTTCTCCTTCAGTGTCTTATTTTACAATAAAAAGCGTTTTCTGTTTGTTTGTTTGTTGTAAAGGCTTCTCAGTGATTCCAGAGAAAGGGAAAGAGGTAGTCCAGGCCTGAATGAGAATGGAAAATGGTGAACAAAGAGGGGATCCATTTTGGAGAAGTGACCGTGTGTGTGAAATAAAGAATACAGAAGAGTAGTAAGAGACAGCAGTTTGGGGCATGCTGCACTTGAGATGGTGTAGAACATAAACCTGTATTTGCTTTGTGACAGTAACTAGCAAGCGGTGACGGATAAAGGTTCAAATCTCAGGAAAGTGTTGTGCTAGAAGATTTGGAGATCAAAATCAAGAGATGAGAGCAGAACTATGGAAACCAGAGAGTCAGAAGAGAAAATGGCCAAGGACAGCATTTGGGGAAATGACTATGTTTCAGGAGCAGAGTAATAGGGGCCTGGAAGGGATACTGAGAAAGGACTGGAGACAGGAAGGTTGGTTCAGGGTGGCGTGGTATAATACTGCTTCTTAGTGGAAGCAGGTCCAGGATTGGGTGATCAGCAGTGTCAGTTGCTGCACATTGCTGGAGGTCAAACAAATTGCAGAGCAGTTCTAGTGACTGTTGTGAGAAAGTTCATATTGCCAGGACAGGTGAAGCAACGAGAGTAGGCTATTCCTGCAAGATGTTGATGGCAAAGGGAAAGAGAGAAATAGGATGTGGACCAGAGGGAAGCAGAGTTGCAGGAGGAGTTGGGCGTGTTGGCAGGC
This sequence comes from Kogia breviceps, assembly GCF_026419965.1. Taxonomy (NCBI): domain Eukaryota; kingdom Metazoa; phylum Chordata; class Mammalia; order Artiodactyla; family Physeteridae; genus Kogia; species Kogia breviceps. The sequence goes on along the minus strand of NC_081320.1, from coordinate 67,104,315 downwards.
ATGCCAGTACAGCTGAGGAAGAAGAAATAAGTATGATGGGGGCCAGTATTTGATGGAGCAAGGACCTAGAGCAGTGCTTCTCAAAGTAGGGCCTCCACACCAGTAGCATCAGCATCACTCGGAAATTTGTTAGAAATGCAGATTCACAGGCATCTCAGTTTGTCTCACTCCAGACATACTGAATCAGAAACTCTGGGATTAAAACCCAGCAATCTGTGTTTTAACAAACTTTCCGAGGATTCTGATGCATGCTCAAATTTGAAAGTCACTGATTTAGAGGAAAGAGGAAGGAGTGGTTTTATCCTGCCCATAGGTTGGGAGGTGGTTCTCTTTGACAAGACGAGTGACCCAATTTAGAAGAGAAAAGATGAAGAAGAAGAAAAAGATGATATCAGATAATCCCAGGCTCTCAGTAAAGTCATCTGCTGAGAAATATTTTTCAGTGTGAATTTTAAATCACAAGGTAGGAGTCCTATCAGAAATTGACTTGGCTTTACGTTTCAGGTTGAAACTCCAATCTCAAAGCCAGAATGAAAAGACGTAAGTTAGTGCAAGAGTAAGGGAAGGGAAACTAATATTTATTGAGCACCTATGATACACTTTTTTTTTATAATACACTTTTATATACCCTGTCTTATTCAGTTCATTATCGTTGTGCAATGCAACCATTACCGTCTCTTTTTTATACTTGAGGGCATCTCTCAGCTTCACTGGCTTGTAAGTAGTGAAGCTGATATTTGAACTCAGAGCTTTCTAGCTGCAAAGTCCAGTATTCTTTCTACTGTACTATACCTGTTAAACTTACCAGGTTTGACATGCCTATCGCTATTAAGATATTTAAAGCATGAGGAGTCCTACAATGATTATTGGTTTTATATTTCTATCTGTAGAATGGCACTTTGCTTTGTAATGCATTTCGAACAGAAATAAGATTTTGACATTATGATGAAATAAAATGGAGACACGTACATTTTACTTTAGTGTCAATATAATTACAAGCAAGACGTTGACATGATTTGGGTGATTGGTCAAACCATCCTTTACATGTCTTTATATGTGAATGTTATGCCTTAGATTGTAAAGCTTATATGGGGCAAGGAACCTAGTTATATGTATGTATATACCCTGCTGTCTTTCAGAAAGCATTTTCTTTTTAATTTTTGGTTATGGTGAAATTGGTATCCAATAAACTGTATGTATAATTTTATAAGTTTTGAAATTTGTGTACACCATAGAAACCATCACCATAATTGAAATGCTAAACATGTCTATCACCCCCTGCCCCAAAGTGTCCTCTTGACCCTGGGTAGTCCCTCCTTTCTGACCCTTGAAGTTTCCACCCTTTCTAGGAAACCACTGATTTGCTTTCCCTTACTCTATATTAGTTTATATTTTCTAGAGTTTTAAATAAATGAAATCATTCAGTATGTCCTTATTTTTTCAGTGTTCCTTCAGTCAGTAAAATTATTTTAACATCACCTATGTTATTGCATGTATCAATAGTTCTTTCCTTTTTATTCCTGAGTTGTCTCCCATTGTATGGCTAAACCTCAATTTTTTTATCCTTTCACCTGTTGATGAACTTTGGGTTGTTGCCAGTTTGGGGCTGTTACAAGTAAAGCTGTTATGAACATTTGTGTAGATGGATATGTGTTTTGCATGGGTATATACTTTTAACTTCCCTAGGGTAAATACCTAGGAGTGGAACAGCTAGATCATATAGAGGCATATATTTAACTTTTAAAGGAAGCTGCCAAACTGCTTTCGAAAACAGTTGTATTTTATATTCCCCTCAGTGGTATCGGAGAGTTCCATTTCTCCACATTCTCTTCAACTCTCAATGTGGTCAATCTTTTAAATTATAGCCTTTCTAACAGGGGTATAGAGGTATCTCATTGGGGTTTTAATTTGAATTTCCCTAATGACTAAGGATGTTGGATACCTTTTCACATGCTTATTTGCCACTTTTGTATCTTCTTTGGTGATGAATCTATTCAAATGCCTTACCCATTTTTTTAAAAGTTGGCTCTCTTATTTTCTTATTATTAACATACTCAGAGTTCTTTATATGTTCTGGATATAAGCTCTCTATCAGATATATGATTTGCAAAGATATATGGTATTTTCTCCCAGCCTGTGGCTTGTCTTTGCATTCTCCTCCTAGCATCTTTCAAAGTGCAGAAATTTTTAATTTTAATGAAGTCCAATTTACCAATGTGTCCTTTTATGGATCATGCATCTTGTGTCATATCTAAGAAGTCTTTTCGGCCTGTGTTCATGCACGTTGTGTGATGCCAGGGCACAGTCTCTTAGCTCCAGAATTGCTTGGAGAGGGTTTAGGAAGGTGATGGAGACTTTGAATTCGGAACCTCCGTGTGGCTGTCAGGGTCTTGGTGCTCTGGATGGGTGTCAGACCTGAGCCTCTGAGTTGGGAGAACCAAGTTCAGGACATTGGGCCACCAGAGACCTCCCGGAATCACACAATATCAATTGGTGAAAGCTCTCCCAGAGATCTCTGTCTCAACTCTAAGACCCATCTCCACTCAACGACCAGCAAGCTTCAGTGCTGGACACCCCATGCCAAACAACTAGTAAGACAGGAACACAACCCCACCCATTAGCAGAGAGGCTCCCTAAAATCATAATAAGTTCACAGACACCCAAAACACACCACCAGACGTGGTCCTGCCCGCCAGAAAGACAAGATCCAGCACCACCCTCCAGAATACAGGCACCAGTCCCCTCCACCAGGAAGCCTACACAAGCCACTGAAGCAACCTTACCCACTGGGGGCAGACACCAAAAACAACAGGAACTATGAACCTGCACGCTGTGAAAAGGAGACCCCAAAAACAGTAAGTTAAGCGAAATGAGAAGACAGAGAAATACACAGCAGATGAAGGAGCAAGGTAAAAACCTACCAGACCAAACAAATGAAGAGGAAATAGGCAGTCTACCTGAAAAAGAATTCAGAGTAATGATAGTAAAGATGATCCAAAATATTGGAAATAGAATGGAGAAAATACAAGAAACGTTTAACAAAGACCTAGAAGAACTAAAGAGCAAACAAGCAATGATGAACAACACAATAAATGAAATTAAAAATTCTCTAGAAGGAATCAATAGCAGAATAACTGAGGCAGAAGAAAGAATAAGTGAACTGGAAGATAAAATAGTGGAAGTAACTACTGCAGAGCAGAATAAAGAAAAAAGAATGAAAAGAACTGAGGACAGTCTCAGAGACCTCTGGGACAACATTAAACACACCAACATTCGAATTATAGGGGTCCCAGAAGAAGAAGAGAAAAAGAAAGGGACTGAGAAAATATTGAAGAGATTATAGTTGAAAACTTACCTAATGTGGGAAAGGAAATAGTCAATCAATTCCAGGAAGTGCAGAGAGTCCCATTCAGGATGAATCCAAGGAGAAACACACGAAGATACATATTAATCAAACTATCAAAAATTAAATACAAAGAAAAAAATACTAAAAGTAGCAAGGGAAAAGCAACAAATAACATACAAGGGGATCCCCATAAGGTTAACAGCTGATCTTTCAGCAGAAACTCTGCAAGGCAGAAGGGAGTGTCAGGACATATTTAAAGTGATGAGAGAGGGGCTTCCATGGTGGCACAGCGGTTAAGAATCCACCTGCCAATGCAGGGGATGCAGGTTAAAGCTGTGGTCCGGGAAGATCCCACATGCTCGGAGCAACTAAGCCCGTGCACTGCAACTACGGAGTCTGCACTCTAGAGCCCGCAAGCCACAACTACTGAGCCCACATGCCACAACTACTGAAGCCCACACAACTAGCAACTACTGAAGCCCACAAGACTAGAACCCGTGCTCCACAACAAGAGGAGCCACCACAATGAGAAACCCGCATACCGCAAAGAAGAGTAGCCCCCGATCTCCGCAACTAGAGAAAGCCCACGCACAGCAAGGAAGACCCAACGCAGCCAAAAATAAATAAGTAAAATAAGTTAATAAAAAAATAAATAAATAAATAAGTAAACTGATGAAAGGGAAAAACCTACAACCAAGATAACTCTACCCAGCAAGGAACCATTCAGATTCAATGGAGAAATTAAAAACTTTACAGTCAAGCAAAAGCTAAGAGAATTCAGCAGCACCAAGATAAACAAAATTGATAAACCATTAACCAGCTTTACAACAAATGCTAAAGGGACTTCTCTAGGCAGGAAACACAAGAGAAGGAAAAGACCTACAATAATAAACCCAAAACAATTAAGAAAATGGTCATAGGAAGATATCAATAATTACCTTAAATGTAAATGGATTAAATGCTCCAACCAAAAGACATAGACTGGCTGAATGGATACAAAAATGACCCATATATATGCTGTCTACAAGAGACCCACTTCAGACCTAGGGACACATATAGACTGAAAGTAAGGGGATGGAAAAAGATATCTCATGCAACTGGAAATCAAAAGAAAGCTGGAGTAGCAATTCTTATATCAGACAAAATAGCATTTAAAATAAAGACTATTACAAGACACAAAGAAGGACACTACATAATGATCAAGGGATCAATCCAAGAAGAAAATTTAACAATTGTAAGTATTTATGTACCCAAAAGAGGAGCGCTGCAATACCTAAGGGAAATGCTAACAGTCATAAAAGGGGAAATGGACAGTAACACAATAATAGTAGAGGACTTTAACACCCCACTTTCACCAATGGACAGATCATCCAAAATGAAAATAAATAAGGAAACACAAGCTTAAATGCTACATTAAACAAGATAGACTTAATTGATATTTATAGGACATTCCATCCAAAAACAACAGAATACACTTTCTTCTCAAGTGCTCATGGAACATTCTCCAGGATAGATCATATCTTGGGTCACAAATCAAGCCTTGGTCAATTTAAGAAAATTGAAATCATATCAAGTGTCTTTTCCGACCACAATGCTGTGAGACTAGATATCAATCACAGGAAAAAAAACTGTAAAAAAATACAAACACGTGGAGGTTAAACAATACACTATTAAATAACCAAGAGATCAATAAAGAAATCAAAGAAGATATAGAAAAAAATACCTGAAACAAATGATAATGAAAACACTATGACCCAAAACCTATGGGATGCAGCAAAAGCAGTTCTAAGAGGGAAGTTTATAGCAATACAATCCTACCTCAGGAAACAAGAAAAATCTCAAATAAACAACCTAACCTTACACCTAAAGCAATTAGAGAAAGAAGAACAAAAAACCCCAAAGTTAGCAGAAGGAAAGAAAACATAAAGATCAGATCAGAAATAAATGAAAAAGAAATGAAGGAAACGATAGCAAAGATCAATAAAACTAAAAGCTGGTTCTTTGAGAAGATAAACAAAATGGATAAACCATTAGCCAGACTCATCAAGAAAGGGAGAAGGCTGAAATCAATAGAATTGGAAATGAAATAGGAGAAGTAACAGCTGGCACTGTAGAAATACAAAGGATCATGAGAGATTACTACAATGAACTATATGCCAATAAAATGAACAACCTGGAAGAAATGGACAAATTCTTAGGAAAGCACAACCTTCCATGACTGAACCCGGAAGAAATAGAAAATATAAACAGACCAATCACATGCACTGAAATCGAAACTGTGATTAAAAATCTTCCAACAAAAAAAAGCCCAGGACCAGATGGCTTCACAGGCAAATTCTGTCAAACATTTAGAGAAGATCTAATACCTATCCTTCTCAAACTCTTCCAAAATATAGCAGAGGGAGGAGCATGCCCAAACCCATTCTATGAGGCCACCATCACCCTGATACCAAAACCAGACAAAGTTGTCACAAAGAAAGAAAACTACAGGCCAATATCACATAGATAAACATAGATGCAAAAATTCTCAACAAAATACTAGCAAACAGAATCCAACAGCACATTAAAAGGATCATACACCATGATCAAGTGGGGTTTATCCCAGGAATTCAAGGATTCTTCAATATACGCAAATCAATCAATGTGATAAACCATATTAACAAACTGAAGGAGAAAAACCATATGATCATCTCAATAGATGCAGAAAAAGCTTTTGACAAAATTCAACACCGATTTATGATAAAAACCCTCCAGAAAGTAGGCATAGAGGGAACTTACCTCAATACAATAAAGTCCATATATGACAAACCCACAGCCAACATCATTCTCAATGGTGAAAAACTGAAAGCATTTCCCCTAAGATCAGGAGAAAGACAAGGTTGCCCACTTTCACCACTATTATTCAACATAGTTTTGGAAGTTTTAGCCATGGCAATCAGAGAAGAAAAATAAGTAAAAGGATTACAAATCGGAAAAGAAGAAGTAAAACTGTCACTGTTTGCAGATGACATGATACTATACATAGAGAATCCTAAAGAGGCTACCAGAAAACTACTAGAGCTAACCAATGAATTTGGTAAAGTTGCAGTATACAAAATGAATGCACAGAAATTTCTTGCATTCCTATACACTAATGATGAAAAATCTGAAAGAGAAATTAAGGAAACACTTCCATTTACCACTGCAACAAAAAGAATAAAATACCTAGGAATAAACCTATCTAAGGAGAGAAAAGACCTGTATGCAGAAAACTATAAGACACTGATGAAAGAACTTAAAGTTGATACCAACAGATGGAGAGAAATACCATGTTCTTGGATTGGAAGAATCAGCATTGTGAAAATGACTATACTACCCATAGTAATCTACATATTCAGTGCAATCCCTATCAAATTACCAATGGCATTTTTCACAGAACTAGAACAAAAAATTTCACAATTTATATGGAAGCACAAAAGACTCCAAATAGCCAAAACAATCTTGAGAAAGAAAACCGGAACTGGAGGAATCAGGCTTCGTGATTTCAGACTATAGTACAAAACTACAGTAATCAAGACAGTATGGTACTTGCAGAAGAACAGAAATATAGATCAATGGAGCAGGATAGAAAGCCCAGAGATAAACCCTCGCACATATGGTCACCTTATCTTTGATAAAGGAGGCAAGAATATACAATGGAGAAAAGACAGCCTCTTCAATAAGTGGTGCTCAGAAAACTGGACAGCTACATGTAGAAGAATGAAATTAGAACACTCCCTAACACCATACACAAAAATAAACTCAAAATGGATTAAAGACCTAAATGTAATGCCAAACACTATAAAACTCTTAGAGGGAAACATAGGCAGAACACTCTATGACATAAATCACAGCAAGATCCTTTTTGACCCACCTCCTAGAGAAATGGAAATAAAAACAAAAATAAACAAATGGGACCTAATGAAACTTAAAAGCTTTTGCACAGCAAAGGAAACCATAAACAAGACAAAAAGACAACCCTCAGAATGGGAGAAAATATTTACAAGCGAAACAACTGACAAAGGATTAATCTCCAAAATATACAAGCAACTCATGCAGTTCAATATCAGAAAAACAAACAACCCAATCAAAAAATGGGTGGAAGATCTAAAGAGACAGTTCACCAAAGAAGATATACTGATTGCCAACAAACACATGAAAGGATGCTCAACATCACTAATTATTAGAGAAATGCAAATCAAAATTACAATGAGGTATCACCTCACACCGGTCAGGATAGCCATCATCAAAAAATCTACAAACAATAAATGCTGGACAGGGTGTGGAGAAAAGGGAACCCTCTTGTACTGTTGGTGGCAATGTAAATTGATACAGCCACTATGGAGAAGAGTATGGAGGTTCCTTGAAAAGCTAACTATAGAACTACCATACAACACAGCAATCCCACTACTGAGCATATATCCTGAGAAAACCATAATTCAAAAAGATGCATGTACTGCAATGTTCACGGCAGCTTTATTTACAATAGTCAGGACATGGAAGCAACCTAAGCGTCCATCGACAGATGAATGGATAAAGAAGATGTGGCACATATATACAATGGAATATTACTCAGCCATAACAAGAAATGAAATTGAGTTATTTGTAGTAAGGTGGATGGACCTAGAGTCTGTCATACAGAGTGAAGTAAGTCAGAAAGAGAAAAACAAATACTGTATGCTAACACATATATATGGAATCTTTAAAAAAAAAAAAAAGGTTATGAAGAACCTAGGGGCAGGACAGTAATAAAGATGCAGACTTGAGGACACGGGGAGGGGGTAGGGTAAGCTAGGAGAAGTGAGAGAGTGGCATGGACATATATACACTACCTAATGTAAAATAGATAGCTAGTGGGAAGCAGCCACATAGCACAGGGAGATCAGCTCAGGGCTTTGTGACCACCTAGAGGGGTGGGAGAGGGAGGGTGGGAGGGAGACACAAGAGGGAGGGGATATGGGGATATATGTGTATGTATAGCTGATTCACTTTGTTATATAGCAGAAAGTAACACACCATTATAAAGCAATTCTACTCTAATAAAGATGTTTTTAAAAAGAAATCTTTTTTTAAAATTTTATTATTATTATTTTTTTAGCATCTTATTAAACATCTTTGGCCTTCATATCTACCTAATCTACACATTCTATTCAGAGATCAACTTAATGTAGGGAGCTGTTTCTTTAGTGCCTTCTGTGTGACAGCCTCTCTGCTAGGTATATCCATACACAGTTCATTGAAATTACATATTTATTGAGCAGCTATTATGTGACAGGGACTGTTCTAGGCAGTGGAAATACATCATGGTACAAAACAGATTTTAGAAATATCTGTCACTAGTGTGCTTCTACTGGAGAAAGAAAATTTTAAAAATTAATTATTTATATAGCATATTAAATGGTAATAATTGCTATAGAAAAATAAAAAGCAGGTTAAGGGGGTTCAGCAGTACTGGAGTGGAAATGAATGATTGCAGTTTTAAGTAGAATGGTCAGGGTAGGCAGCTTTGAGAAGGTAAGACACTCAAGCAAACTTGAAGGAGGTAAGGGAACAAGCCATAGGGGTATCTGGAAGAAGAGCATTCACACAGAGGAAGCAGCCAATTTAAAGGCACTAAAGCAGAAGTGTATGACTGGTGTATTCAAAAAATCATAAGGAGATCAGTGTTGCGAGAGTAAGTGGGAGAGGAATGGGAGATGAGGTCAGAATGGTAACTGGATTGCACAGGGTCTTATAGGTCATTGTAAAGACTTTGGCTTTTACTCTGAGTGAAGAGAGGAGCCATTACAATGTAGTAAATAGAGAAGGCTCACGATTTGATGTCCTTTTTTTTTTTTTTTTTTGTGGTACGCGGGCCTGTCGTTGTTGTGGCTTCTCCCGTTGCAGAGCACAGGCCCCAGACACGCAGGCTCAGCGGCCATGGCTCATGGACCCAGCCGCTCTGCAGCATGTGGGATCTTCCCGGACCGGGGCACGAACCCGTGTCCCCTGCATCAGCAGGCGGACTCTCAACCACTGCACCACCAGAGAAGCCCTGATATCCATTTTAGAAGGATCACTCTGGCTGCTCCCTTGAGCAGAAATTGTAGGGTTATAGCAGGGAGACCAATTAGGAGACTAAACAATAATTCAGATGAGAGATGATGGTATTTTAGACCAGGGTGGGAGCACTGGAGATAGAGAAAAGATGGATTTTGACATGTTTCAAAAGTAGAACTAACTGCATTTCCTGGCATATTCAATGTGGGGTGTAAAAAAAATTAGAAGTCAAGGATATAGTCAAGGTTTTTAGCCTGAGCAACTGGAAAGATAGAATTAACAAGATGAGAAAAACAGTTATTGATATGAATTTGGGGAAAGATGATGAGGAATTCAATATTAGAGATATTAAGTTTGAGATGTCTATTAGACATCCAAGTGGAAATATTAAAATAAAAACTCGGATATATGAATTTGGAGCTTATGGGAGAGGTGCAGGCTGGTAGGTCAGATAAGATGAAAACTAAAAACTGAGCTGAATTTAGCCATGTAGAGACCTTTGGAAAGTTTGATGAGCATTTTTGGTGGAACAGTGGGGACAAAAGCCTGATTGGGAGGAGAGAATTTGAAAACAGATGATTTTTTTTTTTTTTTTTTTTTTTTTTTTTTTTGCGGTATGCGGGCCTCTCACTGTTGTGGCCTTTCCCGTTGCGGAGCACAGACTCTGGACGCGCAGGCTCAGTGGCCATGGCTCATGGGCCCAGCCGCTCCGCAGCATGTGGGATCTTCCCAGACCGGAGCACGAACCCGTGTCCCCTGCATTGGCAGGCAGACTCTCAACCACTGCGCCACCAGGGAAGCCCTGAAAACAGATTTTTAAACAACTTTTTCATGGAGTTTTGCTGCAGAGGAGGAATAAGGAAATGGAGCAATAACCAGAAGGGAGGTTAGAGTGAAGAGAGAATATTTTAAGAGGGAAAAATAGCTGCTTGAATGTTTGAATACTGATGGAAATAATCCAGTAGAGTGGAAAGAACTGGTAATATAGGCTAGAGAAGGAAGAATTGCTAGAACTGTGCCATAGAACAGACAAAAGGGGATGGCTCCTGTGTATAAGAGGAGGTACTGACTTTAGATAGGAGTATGACTAATTCGTCCATGATAATAGGCAGGAAACAGAATATGTAGGTACAGAGGCTGTTAGGAGTGTAAGTGTGGTGGTGGGAGTTTGTGGAAGTTCTCATCTGATTACTGCAGTTTTGACAGTAAAGTAGGAAGCAAGGTCATCGGCTGAAAGTAAGGCTGAGGGAGGAAGTATTAGAATTTTGAAGAGTGAAGGTGGTACAAAATAATGAGCTAAGAGACCAGAAGAGTAAATGGACGAGGGAAATGAAAGAATAACTGCCGGACATCAAGAATCCACTTGTGATTCATGGTCATGCATTTTTTTTTTTTTTTTTTTTTTTTTTTGCGGTATGTGGGCCTCTCACTGTTGTGGCCTCTCCCGTTGTGGAGCACAGGCTCCGGACGCGCAGGCCCAGCAGCCATGGCTCACAGGCCCAGCCGCTCCGCGGCATGTGGGATCCTCCCGGACCAGGGCACGAACCCGTGTCCCCTGCATCGGCAGGCGGACTCTCAACCACTGCGCCACCAGGGAAGCCCCATGGTCATGCATTTTAAGCAAAGCCAGTCAGGATGCTTGTGTGCTTTCTCCAGCCACATTCAGGTGCACACATGCAATCTTGGAGCAGGCGGAGAGCTGGATTTAACAAATATGAGGACATGAGAAAGGGATGAGGGAGCGAAGGGTGTATGTGAGGGAATAGTTAAGATGGTTGGCTATGGGACCTACAGTGGGCAAGGAGGGAAGACAAATGTTAGGGGAGAGGAACAGTGATGTGGTGAGAGTGTCAGCAGATTGTAGGCCAGTAGGATGGAAGAATGCTTGGAATGAGAGTCCCTTCTATAAGGGGTGAGCTGTGAAAGATTGAGGGGCTGTCAGAGAGTGGGTCAGGGTTGCAGTTATTGGTAAAGACGAGGACTGAGAGCAGGGCTACTTAATGAAGAGGCCATGGACTGGTACCAGTTTGTGAACTGTACATTACTGAGCTGCAATGAGGTAAGTTCAGAAATGGAAGGAAATGTTTAGAAACGCTACTGTGACATCCAAGCCTATGATAAGTGGACTTGTATTCAGAATGTCTTTGCTTTTTAAATCTCATTTGTCTATTCATTTGTTGTTGTATTTTATAAAAGTAACGGTCTGCAACAGATTGGCTATAAACAACAACAAAAAATCTGGTCCTGCCCCACAGCTGAAGCACTGCTCTAGTGTGCGTGACTGTCAAGTGAGTGTCTGAGGAGGGTGGAGGGCAAGACCATCAGAGGAGAGGAGTTGGAAGGACTAGTTTCTTGAATATTGACGTCACCATCATCTCTAGCCTTCCAAGATAGAAGCCACCTGATTCCACCACTCTGGGTGGCACTATTCTCATTGTTTGCCATGTGAACAACAGAACTCATAGTACAGTGTGAATGGTGCCCTTAGATTGTTCACGAAGGTGGCCGTTGCTATCTCCATTTTACAGATGAGACAACAGATTCAGAGAGGTGAAATAATTGCCCAAGTTCACATAGCTAGTAAGGGAAGGAACCAATATTTGAACTTAGGTATGTCTGTCATGCCAAAGCTAGACTCTGTCCATACACCCCTCCATCTTTGTCACCTGCTTACAGTTATGGGGACAGCATAGCCGTAAGCCTCATAAAAACTGGGGAAAAATGCCTTTCGGGCATGTGGCTAAGATGAGCATTTCCATTTCTTTTAAAATCATGACTTGTTACATCTGCTGTACTAACCCACAACCCATTGCTGTCTAGACCCATCTTTCTTGTTGGTCTTTGTTGAACCGAGAGGCTGAAGCACCTCAGGAATCCAATATCCAATATCACCACAGGATTTCCTGCACTTTCTGTTCTTGTGCTTTAGTCATTACACATGTATTAGAAGCCTCTTCTAAATAGTGGTTCATGAATGATAAAATGATGAGAAGTTTTAATACTTTTCTTTTTTTTCCAAAATCTGTGCAATGGAGACGTTACTTTTATGATCTGAAAAGGTCTAGCATAGATCTATATTTTAAACCATCTTGTTCATGTGGAAACTCTCTAAGACTCTTAGGTCTCTGATGAGGGCTGAACAGGCCTGCTCTCCCACTGAGCCTGAGTCCCAGCTGCACTGGAAGCCTTGAAGTTTCCAGAAAAGTTGGTGTTGGTTGTTTCCCACTCTCCCCAGGTGCATGGAGTATTTGAGGAATCGATCCAAAGACAGCAGCATTAATCTCTTAGGGGTTTCCTGGTTTCCTCCATTTCTTGGCTCTCCAATGGGCCTGGGAAAGTACAACAACGCTACAGTTAATTTATAAAGCTTATCCATGTTTCACTGGACCTGTGAACAGAGAAGTCATCCACTTGTTCTGGAAGCCCTCCCTGGAGTTCTGAGTCTATATGCTTACATAACACATAGGGCGTGGTGTCAGAATTATGGCTTTATGTAGGCCAGGCTGCCTCTGTGAAGCATGGCCTGGGACACATCACAGGTCCTGACACATAGTAGGTACTCACTAAGGATGAGTCAAATGAGTGAATAAACAACTGATGTTCAGTCTGTATAGGTATTTTTGTGGTGATGTGTTTAATCTTTTCTGCCTTAAAAAAGTCACTAGCATGGATATATATTAATGTATATGAAAAGAACTTTGGGACTTATTTTTATAATCAAACATATGACTTTTCACCCAGAGAAGATACAGAAGAAATAAAGAACCCACCAAGATAAGCAAATAAAGCTGGACAGAGTAGGCTATGCTCACTCAGTTCAGTTTTAAATAATAATCAAAATAGATAATAGGAGCAGAATTTTACTTTGAAAAGTAATACTGCAAATCCCAGTCGATGTGATGGGGAGAGGAGTCATTAAAATACTTTAATATGGTGAAATGCTAATTATCACAGTTATTCATTGAAAGTAACTTAAAATCTCTGGTTGGCATCATAAGCATAACTAGAATTTTCAAATACATGTTATTAATTATTGTTATTAATATGAGGTTTAAAACCTGATCCTCTTTTGGAGACTAAGTATCAGGACAGGTGAATTTTAAAATGTGTCTGAAAACTCAACAACAACCAAATGAAAGTTGGTATTCTTTTCTTCTATCTTGCCAAAGTACTCATCACATTAATAAGAAATGCAACCAACATGCCAGGCACTAAGTTTCACATCATTTGTTTTTATAAGGTTGTATTCCAGTAGATGGGGAACACTTTGATTTTAGTATCCACTTCATTGATGTTAAGAGTCTAGACTCATTCTAATGACTATGGTCAAGACAAGATATTTTTCCCTAGTTTGTCTACACAAACCTATAAGAAGTAGCAAAAGCTTAACTATTGTATTTGAATAGAGAATTCTTCCTCTTCTAGATCTGAAGACTAAATAAAATATGGAACAGACAGTTACATCCCTAGTTTTTTTTATTATGCCTTTTGAAATAATTTGTATATACCTTTTAAATAATTTCAAGTGCCACAAAAAATAATGTTAATAGCTCAAAATCAAAAGTTAAAAAAAAATCCCTAAGTATAATTTTTAAAATCTTTTTCTTCTCAAGCGTTTTACGATGGGATAATGAGACAGATGTCTCTCAACTGGAAGGACATTTTGACATTGTTATGTGTGCTGACTGGTAAGTACATAAAAATCATAAAACTCCTGTTAGAAAAAATAGCTTTGCTGGAGTAATTGGGCTGTGCTGCTTTGCTGACGGCAAAGCAAAGTCAACAAATGAGGCACAAAGCTGCCTTAACCTCAACAAATTAACATTCATCTCCATGTGACAGTTATAAGGTAGTCTTCTATCACAGAGTAACTTCTACCACATTATTTCCCAAAGATTGATTTTGAGAAGCATTTCCATTTTCTGGAATTGCCTCTGTTTCATGCTTGACGTATCAGTAAATGGACGACTTAGGCAAATTGCAAATAATTATGGCTCGGAGAGGAACAGTCTGGAGAAAAAGGAGTTTATCAACACAAACAGCTCAATTAGCTTACTTCTTAGGAGAGATCTGACTATTGATACAAGGGAATATATATATGTATGTGTGTTTGCACACATATGCACTCCAGCATATAAACATATCTATGAAATATCTTTATGGAAATAGCTTTTCTTAAAATGTATGTTTGCTATCTAATATTTTCAATGCCTTCAATTATGATATTTAATTATACGTAAAACAAGAATTATAAAATTACATTTTATTGTTATGCAAATAATAATAGTAAAATCTCTGTCAGATGCCTGCCTTTTAAAAATAATTTACATTAGATATTTTCTCTTCTCTTTTAGCCCAGGCTACTTATTGTTAATGAAAGTCTGATCCTAAGTCACAGGATAAATATGTATCAAACCTTAATAATGATTTCAACTGATCTTATGTATTTTCTTCGTGTGTTGAATAATAATATGAGAAACATTGACAATTCACAAGTATTTTTCCTATTAAGAGTAAGATCGTATTTGTAGTTTTATCATGATTTTTTAAATGACACTATGGATTTGAAAACACAAGTTCAGATTCTAAAGAAGTTCTATTATATTGATAAACCCAAACACAAGATCCATAACCCAGAGAACACTTTCCTTATGCGAGAGTTGAATGAATGCAACGAAGTTTTCAGGAAGTCTTTATTTTAAATTATTATTTAATAAGATTTTCAGTGGGTAACTTTCTACCTAAGTCAATGAAATTAGACTTGCTTTCTGTTTTCTTCTGAAAAATACTTGTTAAGGAAACAAATATTTTCTTCTGTTCTTGGTTGAGATTTTCTAGTTTTTCATGGCCATTTTAGTCTCTCTGCACCCAATTTCAGAAAACCTTTTTCCAAAAAAAGAGAAGCAGATTTTTGACTAATCATTGATCTTGTGTCTCAATACTACAGCCCTCATCTAATCAAAAATAAGGAGCTAAAACCTCACCATATGATTTGAGCAAGTAATTTAGAAAATGCTGTCCCTCACCAAATATGAGAAAGGATTCTCCAGGTTTCATTGCAGAGATGAAGATAATGCTGGCAGGATTAGATCAGATTAAGCATGGAAGTCAGATCAGAGAGCAGCGGAAAGAGGGAAGAAGGGTAGAATCTTCTTGGAGGTTTAGACGAGGGTCGCACATGGATGGGCTCTGATTATGTGGGGAAGTCAGGTCTGGCCAAGAGATTTAAAGTTAATTTTGTCCTTTGCACAAATATCTAAAACAGCCTGGCTTTGTCATACCTTGTGTTATGACACTCACACCATGTCATCCTATTTGTACCAGGGAAGCAGAGGAAGTCAGATTTAAGCTCTTTTCTGATTAATGTCCTCGGTTAGGTTAAAAATAGCCACACAACATGTTTGAAAAATTGTCTTTTTTCCCTAGCCAACAACAGGATCCTGTACAACTGATATACATAATGCATATTCAGTTAAGCCTTTCATTACAAATACATAACATAATAATACAACGTTATACGTATACACACACACACACATACCATATACATAAATACATATCTAGTCGCTATTGAGAATTTATGTATTCAAATGAACTAAATACACCAAGTTTCATTTTATAAATTGCTTTTCTATGCATGAATTGTTAAGTTTTCTTTTCCTCCGGTGTTGTCAGTGCCAGAATGTCAGCCTGTTTATAATTTCCCATTTGTAAATGTGAAACATTAAGCTACTCTCACTGCGATGCTGATATTATTTCCAAAAGAAATGCTTTGGTAATGGTCTGTCTTCATATTCACAGGGATGGGTAAGCTGTTCAGAAACTTAGAAAGTACAACGATGTTCATAATGTACATGTTGTGCATATAGCAGGGAAGCCCAGGATCCCATGTGTTCTTTACGTCCTGTTGGATTGATGTTTCCCTGTCAGAGTTATTGCACGGATGCTGCTTCTAGGGGAAGGCAGGCAGGCAGACCATGCTGTTATTTATTTTTTTTAAAGAATGTCACAGAGGAGGAAAAGAAAGCTCTCTTTAGACACTACCTCCAAGATGAAACCTGAAATAGTCAGTGCCAGAAATAGGTGCCACACATAAATAGATCACGTTAAGTCTCACACCATCCTTGAGTCCTTGTCAGTCAATGAGATCTGGATTAGGCCACAGGAATATGAAGCAAGAGTTGGAGTTCAAATATTAGGTACATGGATTAAATTCTTACTGAAGCATTTCCAGCGAGGGTGGCATTGTCTGCTTCCCTGAATAGCTAACCAGTTGTACTGCTTGATCCCATTTACATGAAAACAAGCTCTATTCACAAACCTATTCCAAACCCACATTGTGGTTCAAGTAAAATGCACATGATTACAACGAGCAGCGATATGTTTATGTTGTTAAATCATTCAGATATTCATATATTTACATTCAAACATGCATAAACCTGTAGGCAATGGGGGAAATAACTCATTTCCCAGAAGAGACAGTCTCTTAGCTCACATCTAAATTTAGTAGCTCAACTAGATTATAGAATAAAGAGGCACACTGAAAGCTAGTTGTTACTTCACCATTCAGCATTTTGGACAATGAAATATAGTTTCATGGTTCAACAGTTCCTAAGTAACTTGTAAAATGTCAACTTTGAAATAAACAGAAGGAAAACTCAAGGTATAGTCATACCTGCAAATGGATGCTGTTGACAAATATCAAAATATTAGAATATTTAACCACAGGTGTAGGAAAAAAAAAACCCTCCTATTAAATTCCTTGGTTGACTTGTTTAATGTTGAATTTAATATGAGAGTTCCTTTCTGCTGGAATGCAATCCAGCCCGGTCCTTGCTGAGTTTAGAATAGCGAGTGCTTGTTAATTTTAAACCTGCCTTTCCAGGCTCCTGTTCAATCACAATATTCTGCTAGAGTCTGCTAGTAAGATGCTTTTTTATCCAGTGAACACTTCCATTCAGTGTTTGATGGCTTTCCAGTTTACTGTAGCTCTGCAAAAATAAAAATGATTCTGTAAATTTAAAAAACCAAAATAAAATGTTCTGCACATTTGGATTCTCTAAAGGCTTGGAAAGCAAGTCTGAAATGTCACCCCTAGCCAGACACATGGAGCTAGGTCTGCAGGACGGTGAGCACCACATCTGCATGCCTCCAGCCTGAGACTTTGGGAAGAAACGGGGAAGGTACAGCACTTCACTTGCTCACCCAGCATTTTTATACAAACTGTATACAGTGGATTGTTTTTATTTTCTATCATGTTTACCTTAAATGATGAAAAAAGTTTGGGTTTTGTGAAGAAAAAAATTTTTTTTCAAAATAGCCTCTAGGATTTCTTTGTTTTCTTCCAGATGCTGTGATCATAGATAGTTCTAAATCACAACTCACAGACCTTTCCACCTGAAAAGATCTTTAACCCAAATGTAGTCAGCCCTCTTACCTCACACCTGAGGAAACTCAGTCCCGGAGAAGACAGACAGAT
Organism: Kogia breviceps; assembly: GCF_026419965.1. Classification (NCBI taxonomy): domain Eukaryota; kingdom Metazoa; phylum Chordata; class Mammalia; order Artiodactyla; family Physeteridae; genus Kogia; species Kogia breviceps. Next base: position 67,086,433 of record NC_081320.1, on the reverse strand, counting down.
TGTCAAAGATCTCGTACCTAAGGGGTGGTACCAAGCGAGATCAGAATAGGCTCCCCCAGCAATCAGTTGCTAAAGACTGATAGAGGCCATTCAGTCTGCCAAAAGTTAAATCTAAAACAGTGAATTTAACTGAGCATATTTCACCGTGAAAATTACATAGAGGTCTTCCTCTCTGTGGATGCTGACAGAAATGTCTCCTTGTTCTCTGCACTAATTAATTGCCCTATGAGAGGAGCTGGAGCTGCTCTGCGCTCTGCAGAAAATCCTGACTGATTCTAAGGGAGGCGATGAAAATGGCCTGGCACCTTTCCTTTGTCGTATAATCTGTGATTCAGATCAGTGGAACAAAGCAAGCGTTGATTCCACAAGTGAATTATATAAAGGTGTGTGTGTGTGTGTGTGTGTGTGTGTGTGTGTGTGTGTGTGTGTTTGATGGCCAAACTAGACCGACTGTCGATGTATTCTGATCAGTAACTGAAGGGAGAGTTGAAATGGTATCTACATCCCAATCACTGACCCACTCAGCCTTTTTTAATAGATCCACTTAAGCTACTGCTGTTCTCTGAGCCCATTAGGACTTATTTAAGGGGTGAATTTTCAGGAGATTATATATCACTCCCACTAAAGTACATTGAAATTGCTGATAGGATGTATCCTACTAAGCATTATAAAATTCTGCACCAGAGCTAAGTAGAAAGGTGAGCTTGCTTGGAATTAAGACCTATTAGAGAACTACAAAAATTACTTTTGGGAAATTTGACTTGCGGTGATGGAGTAGACAGCATTAGCTTTCAAATAACTGTGTTTTGAATGTGTGCTGTGTGTTAAACTGCATTTTCTAGTGAGCTGTGAGGTTAATATTTTTGTCACCATTGCCAACATTAAGTAGAAATAGAACTATATTAGGTTATGCTTTTTTATTGAAGTATAGTTAATTTACAATGTTGTGTTAGTTTTGAGGGTACAGCAAAGTGATTCCGTTATTTATATATACATATATATTCTTTTTCAGATTCTTTTCCATTATAGGTTATTATAAGATGTTGAGTGTAGTTCCCTGTACTATATAGTAGGTCCTTATTGTTTATCTATTTTTTTATGTAGCAGTGTGTATATGTTAATCCCAAACTCCTAATTTATTTCCCCCTCCCCTCATAAGGTTATGTTTTAAGCTCAGCTTTTAAGTTGTTGATTATTTATCTCTAACAATCTTACCAGCTCTTAGGATGCACAGGTATATACTGAGGATGGTCTTTTGCTTGGTGCTATGTATCCCAACCAGCCAGGTCTCCTGTAGACCCAAGTAACTGACAGAGGTAATTTTCTCACAGTGGTAGTCTTCTTTAAAAAAATAAAATAAAATGCTTAATTATTAACATTTAAGATAGTACTACCTCACTAAACAATAAGGTATATAATCCTGAAGAGAAAATTTCAAAACACTTAAATACAATTCGATTCCTTTCTTATCAATCCTTACTGGTTATTAACCACTGATTAATATGACTAAAAGGCAAATTTTTGTAGCATTTGAATTAGACACATTTTGTGCTCAAAGATTTAAGTGCGTAGTTTTCTGGAACAATAAGAAATTTTCCCATGGGTAATAATCAGGTTATCCTGATTATCCTGATGGATAGTTTCCCATTCTAGAGATCATTTCTAGCTCACCTTAAGAGGATTCTTTTCCCATTGCTCAAAGCAGAACTTTATAGAAGAAACTTCCACTAAGCATGTCATGGTGAAACCCAAGCACTGACTTCTTGGAAACGTCTTATACGCCGTTCTCCCCACTCCTCTTAAGTGAGAGACTTAGGAGAGAACCTGGTCTGGTGAAACATCCTACCTAAATGCTGATTCCTCCCTAACAAGACCAGTGAAGGAGTGCATAGAGCCTGTTTTAGAGGCATTGAAACCCACCCTACGTAAGCCCCTCCACTTCAAAGACTGTGTTGATCTGCCAGTTAGGCAGTAAGTAACTCTTCATTGAGCACCCTCTCTGTGTGTATGCTGGGCCAGACGTAGTGATGCAGAAATGAATACAGACTGGAAGCTCCTTGAGGGTGGGAACTTCGTCTTATTCACAGCTTATCTCCAAGGCCTGAAACAGCCCCTAGTATACAGCAGGTCATCACCCGACATATATCATTCATTTGATGCCCACCGCAGCCACAGAGGTGGGCCCTTATTGACAGGAAGACTGAGGCCTCAGATGAAGTGACTTGCCCAAGGTCCCATAGCAGAAAGGTCAGAACCAGAGCCTAGGAAACCCTGAACTATGCTCTCCCCTTGTCTGAAGTGTGGCTCCACCCACAGCGCTCCTACTGACAGCTGATACTCATCCTCAGCTCGGAGGAGGACGACGCAGGGCCCAAGCGTAGGTGGTAATTAGCCATGCTATTTGGGGAGCGGAAGGCCACAAACTACACCCACACCAAACACCTACACCAAACTACAGCATTCGAAACGGGAGTAGAGGCTTTGCTTAGGCCCCTCATGGGATAGCTGATGCACAAGACCACCCAGTGTTCTAGCCTGCAAGTCCTGGATAAGGAAACTTTGTCCTAAACTTCCAAGATAAGGCCTGGCGAAGACAGGGTCAGACTAATCCAGCCAAAGAGGAGACAGAGCAACAAGAGAAATTCTCAAACCAGAAAAGAAAAATGAAAACTCACATGAACTGGAAAAAAAATCAACATGGAGATCAAGGGGGAAAATCCAGAGTTGCCATGGTCTCTGGGACACACTGCCTATACCTGGTCTGTTTACTCCTATAGGTCACTTGTTGGCTGTAACCTCAGTGCTGTTGCTAGTCACTAAAAACTATCACCACCTGAGAGCTGTTTTGTGGTTGGTGTATAATAGGGCTGGTGGTTTGTTTTTGGAGGGTGGCCTCACAGCACCCTCAGTAGGCAGAGGGCACAGGTCTACAGACAGGTGTTGGGAGAGCTTCGTCTCCACCAGATGATTCCCCCAAACAGCAGCTTAGAAATTGTCCCTTTCACACTAACACATGGCCAGTCGTGTTGAATCGTGGCCCATGGCATGTTGATGACTTGACTTTGGTTGGATAACACTGACCACGGTATCTTTTTTTTATTCCAGTGAGACATTTGAATGGAAGGAAACATTTCTCTTTTTTTAGTGTTGAGTAAACATGTGTAATTAGTCTTGATCTCCATTAGTATCATTAGACTTGAAAACCCAGTTTAATCTGGATTCTGCTCTCTTCTCAATGTCAGCCTGTTTCTGGACCAGTACAGAGCCAGCCTTGTTGATGCAATAAAGAGATTACTCCAGCCCAGGGTAAGTATGTTTCTATTTTCTCCTGAACACTGGCTTCAGAATAATTAGTCTGTGCACAAAGATGGAGAGAGTAATGGAATGGCAGGATTAATGTCATGTAATACTTTAATACTTATTATGTCCAACTTCAATTGGGTCTTCTGATCTATCAGATTCTTTCCTAATCATAACTAGGGAACTTCTTACCCTTGGCCTTCTGATAAGAAACACAGTGGGTAGTAAAATAAATGAAACCACTTCAAAGATAGTGTGAGATTATTTTTATCAAAGAATTTCTTGAGTCTTTTCCTTTGATAACAATATCTTCATATTAAAGTAGAAGTATGATATTGAAAGTTTTCTGTAGACTTCTGTCATCTAAAATCCCTTCAATGGTTACCTTTGTCATTGGGTATATTGCAAAAGAACATTTTTCTTTTTATTTCTGTTTATATTAAATAAAGGGGCTTCAGATGAATCTGTATATTAATCTGTTCTTTGCTTTAAAAGGAAGCCAGTATTTAACATATTATAAACATTAGGTCACAATGAAGCCAAGCATGGCATAAAATATTTTGCACATTTTTACATTTATATATCCATTTATGCCTGTGAGTAAATTACAGAGTTTTTAATCCACTCTTATTTTTGGGGGCTGTTATACTAAGCTAGGAGGTCCTGCAGCCTAAACAGAGAGTTAATATACATCTATTTAAAGTAAGAAAACAAGTTTAAAGCTCATGCATTAAAAAAATAATCTTATAACTATGTAAGACTCTTGCTGTGCCATAGGAATTTAAAATAGTTTAACAATGTTAAAGTAGCTTAAGACAGGAACTCACATTTATCTGAGAAAGGACTATAGTGTGTATGTGTGTGTGAAGTATTTTCTAAAGTTTTATCTCTTATTTTAAAAAAGGTTTGCTCTAGTCTTCTGACCTCAGTGAGACTTATAGACTAATACCTTTCAATCTTTCTTTTATATCTTTTTCACATTGAAGGTTCCCAGAGCAATTTGATAATCATCCTTTGCCTTACACTGTTGCTTTTTATTTTATCTCTGTATACCTCAGAAACTTTAAATAGGCCTCTCAGAGGAGTAACCACAGCTTCGTAAGTGGTAATCAATTAAATTAAATTGGCCTTCTCAATTCCCTCTGTGAGGTGGGTAGCAGGTCTGGAGGCAAGGAAGGGGCATGCACCAAGCTATTAATGGCAGCTGTCGTGGTTGAGTGAGCAGCCCAAGTTGAAGGCAGAAGGAATTGGGGGCCTCTTCATCCCCCCAGTAGCCTTGGGTGGTTCTCATGAGCATTTGCAAGATCAGGATTTTCAGCGAGGGGACAGAGATCCTTGGACTTAAAGGCTTCCAGGAATACTATCATACGTAAACACGATTTCAAGGATTCCTGGATCTCACAGTGCACAAACAGTACTTCACTCATCACCAACACCCCTTCAAAGCCTATTTGTGACAAATACTCCATTTTGCAGCAGATTTGCATGTTTTACATAGGATCTATTGTAAATCATGAGAACCATTTACAATAGAAAACTGCCCAAGCTATGAATAGATCTAAATGGAGATTGAACTGGAATGTCTAGCAGCTCTCCTGCACCCTCTATTAAACTCTGGACGATGCTCCCCCTAGTCTGAAGTGTGGCTCCACACAGCGGCCTCCTCTGAGGACAGCAGTGCTCCTACTGACAGCTGATACTCACCCTTAACTCGGAGAAGGATGAGGCAAGGGACCTAGAGTGGGCAGTACTTACTCATGCTCTGTGAGGAGTGGGGAGGCCAAATCAGAGGGGCCCACATCAAAATGTGGCATTAGAAACAAGAGGAGGGGACCTCGCTTAGGCCCCTCCTGTCCTGCAGCCCTGCTCAGACTGCTGGCTGTTCTAGTCAAAGGGGTCAGGGGTCCACCCTAAGGGGGGAATCCCAGTTGTGGATGGCACATGGACATACTGAAGTTCCCACCCAGGGATCCCATCCCCAGTGGGAGGTCTGGGGAGGCAGGGCGTTTGCACTCCCTGGGCCTCCACCCAGATGGACCCAGGAAGGGTCACCTGGACTCAGCAGGGACCAGCAGCAGGTCTGTATCCCATGCCAGTGGGCTGGAAGGGCTCCCAGAGCTCGGAGGCACCCAGCGGATAACTGCACTCTTCTCCTTCTTAGCTCTCAGGGCTGTTGCCCTGCTTCCAAAGGACCTCCCCCTGATGAGTGTCTGTGTGTGGAAGTCACAGTCCAAGACTAAGATAACACTAAAGGTTTTAGTCTATTACAATTTGAGATGCTGTAATGTTTTCTTGAGCCTAGACCACTCCTCCATGGTTTTGTGGCCCAGAGGCCAAAGGTGCCATAAGAGGCCCACAGAGAAACAACCTAGGCAGGTGCACTGGTGGATCCTGTGTTCTTGGTAATTCAGGGCTCAGCAGACTCAACGGAGACAAAACAAGTTCTCAGGGTGCTCAGCAAAAACTGCACTTTGGCCAAATGCTTCGAATTCATAGAAGGGCCCAGTTTCTGAAGGCAAAGTATCAGTGGGTGGAGTCAGAAATACCTGCATACAAAACTTGTTCTTACTATCTAGCCACTTACTGGATTCATCTCTCGGAGCCTCAGTTTCTCATCTGTAAAATGGGGAGTAAACAAGCCAGTGCATTGGAAAGCTTTAGCACATGATTGACTCCGAATGATACGTGTTTCCTCTTATCCTTGCAGAACTAGAGAGACTTTCCAGCTGTGATGAGTATAGAATATAGGGGGCTCTTCACAAAAACTGTTCTCAGAGAAATGGTTGGCAGGAGGGGAAAATTTTTTTTGTCGACCTGGACTAGGACGATTTCTACCCATAACTGGGCCTGCTGCAGTTCCCTGCACCCGTGTCCTGCATACCTGCTGCAGGCTCTGCAGAGGTCCGGGGGATTGTCTACCTGGATGAAGATGACACTTTTTAGTACTGATAACCCTACCGAGTAAGGTGAGAGAAATTATACTAAGTGGCCAGGAATGAAATCATTGCAACACAAAGGTTCAGGTGTCAAGCTTGGGAAGAAATGGATTCTGCCATTACTGGGGAGTATGGTTCCTTGATTTCTAGCTAAGGCAGCTCTGCTGTCTGGAGTCAGAGGATCCAGAAGCAAAGAAAGTAGAGGGAGGGGAGGGTTCCCCTTGCTTTTCAGCTTTTATATTGGGGGTCGTGGACGAGGTGGGCACAGGCCCTCAGAGAGAGCTTAGCCACCCGGGTGGGCTCCTGGCTTGACCAGGAACAGTATCAGATCCCAGGGCTGAGCCTAGATCCTCAGGCAAACGGGCACCCACGCCTAGAAAGTCATTACAGGAAGCCCCAAATGTCAGGAGGAAATGATTGTTACCTGTCTCAGATGGAAACTTTCCTCAACTTACCGGTTGAGAGACACTGTAAAAACATCTGACTCCTGCCAGAATGCTACAAGGGACTCTCTAGCAAACTTACAAGAAGAAAAGAAAAGATCTTAAAAAGGAATGAAATCAGCACATTTTACTCATTCCAAGAAACAACATGTCCCTCCCCTCCCGTACCTCTTTCCCTCCGGTGAGTGGCTTCTTGTTGCTGACAGGTAACCCCCTATCACTGTGTTCCTTAAAGACTATCAGCCACGTCTGATATCAGAGGACCCAGATGTAATTTAAAATACAGCCAAACAAGCCTACAAGTTGAATTTCAGTCCAGAAGTGACAAGCAACAAATGGCATCTACTAATATTCCTCTGAAATGGCTTTGGGTGGAAGGAGGGGAGCCAAGCCAGTTAGTGTGAGTTTACTCAGGACCACGAGGAGATGGATAGGGATGCAATATGGACAGATCTCCAGCTTGTTATAGCTGCTAACCATTGTCAAGAATTCAAAAATATCACTGTGGAATTCATTTAACCTTCTGTAGAAGCTGCCCTAAGTAACTGCCAAATTCCTGGAGTCCTGACTACATGCCAGCCGTGCTATAAAAGTAAGTCATGGACTCTCATTTTAGAAGAGCACTTTCTTTTTACTGACATATTTCCTCATCTTTTGAAAAATCTAGCATCTCTGCACCCATCTGTACAAACCTCTGTTTTTGCTTATCTCAGGGAAGTGCCTTGTGAGTGTGGGTTCAGTGGCACGAACTGAGATGGTGCCGAAGGACCCTTGGTTCCTGTCTGCTTGCTGGGTCAGAGGCCCAACAAATCCTCCTCTGTTCTTGGTGAGGAGCTGTGTTCCACCATACCTGGCCCTCCAGGTATAGGAATAGAGAGTCCCCAGATGGTTTTTAAGACCCTCAGAACAAGAGCCTAGCCCTTAAAAGTTCTTCTTGGAAGTCCACCCAGTTGTTTATCCCGTGCTGAGTCTCTGCCCCCTGAGGAATTTATAATGTGGTCATGGAGATGTAACATACACACAGATGAAATTACAGTGGATAGTGCCAAATGGCTTATAACAGCCCAGCACTTGATCATATAGGGCCTGGTGCTGTTTTTATTTGTTGTGTGATTTTTTTCTAATTTACACCTTCTATAGAATGTGAGATACTCAGAGATTTGAACTCGTCTTGATTCAACAAACATTTGTTGAGCCTCGCACTGTGCTGGGGATTGTGGGGTATAAATAGGAGTAATGAGCACTTGGAGAATTTCACTGTTTACCAAGGGAGATTAATGCACAAGCTCCTTGGAATCATAATGCTATATGGTAGGTACTAGGGATACAGCATGAAGAGTAACTAACTGCCTGAGGAAGGGTTCCCTAGAGGCAGCAGTATTTGACTTTGTTCTTGAATAGTAAGAAGGCCATTCTAAGCCTCAGAGGAAGGAGACTAGAAAGTAGCATCCCTGGTGAGGGGACAGTGCTCACAGGTGGAGAGTACGAAAAAGCATGTTGTGTTTGCACGAGTTTGCTCTGGTTGGGGTGTAAGAGTGTCTGTGTGGTTTGGGGTTAGGGTTGGGGAGGGGTGAGGGATGAAGTTAAAGAGTTAGTTTCGGTACCACTTTAAGAAAGGCTGAGAACATGATGATGGAGAGAGGGGACTTTATTATGTGGGTCCTAGAGAGCCATTGAAATGGAGATCGAGAGCCATTTTTGAGCAGTGTATGGGTCCTAGAAAGATCACTCTGGCCAGCATAAAAGTTGGTTTGGAATAAGAAAGAGCTTGAAAGCAGCAAGGCTCTTCATGGGTCTACCGTGGACCAACTTCTACCTAGAATTGTTCAGTTAGGAGCTAGTGAAGGCCTAAAGATGGAGAAGAGGGAACTGAATGGGTGTTCACTGACAGGTTCATTCAACAAACATTTCTGGAGTGCCTCCCTGGGGATAGAATAAGGTACAAGGGTTTTAAAAGGCAATGTCATGATTTCCTGGTTTCCAGTTTCATTTTGAAGGTGAAGGGTATAGAATTGTTTGGCATACTTAATAGGTATTCACCTCTGTGTGTGTGTGTGTGTGTGTGTGTGTGTGTGTGTGTGTGTGTGTGTGTGTGTGAGAGAGAGAGAGAGAGAGACAGAGAGAGACAGAGAGAGACAGAGAGAGAGGGATGGGTGGATGGGTGGGTGGGTAGTGCCCTGGGAAGTGTAGAGGTTTGGGCCAAGGATATTGAGTTCCATTTTAGGCAGAATGGGTTAAAGGTACTTTCAGAACATCCCTGTGGAGAGCTCTAGTAGGCACCTGAAAATCTGGGTGTGGGCCCTGGACAATGATGAGTGCTTCAGTTATGTACTTGGGAGTTTTTAATGCATAATTGATAGTTGAAGTTGTGGACTTCAGTACAGTCTCCTAGAACTGTATAAAACATGAAGAAAAAGTACGCAGAGCCCTGGGGACTACTGATAATGAAAGAACAGGTGGAAAAAAAGAAGCCAGGGTCGGGGACTGAGAGACTGAGAGAAATGTGGGGGAGAAAGCAGACAAAGGCAGAAACCAGGTAAAGAAATGGTTAGAAAATAAACACAAGCTTAAACATGTAATTGGTATTTAATAGTTTATTGCCTGGAAATGAAAAAGGCATAGCATATTCCTTGTAAAATAAGTCTGAAGAAGACTTATTTTTTCCAGACGTGCACACCCTTTAATATATGAGTATAGATTAGTCTAGCAAAATAACAACTGAGCTTACGATGTAAACAATATCATTGTTGTTTTGTGGAACTACTCCTCTCTCCTCTCCAGGGATAAATGAATTCTGTCAAATTTCTGCTCATCAGTCAAAATTTTACATTCAATTGAGTGTTCATTCTGAGTTTAAAATGATTCGGTGACTGTGAATGCTTAGAAAGTTGTGCTTTGGTAAATTGAAAATAATTTTTCTAAAGTGATGGGCTGATTTGAAATCTATATTCTTTTTCTTGTTTCGATTTTTGCAGCCTAAATTGTAAGATGCATTCCTCTGACTGTACCAGACAAAGTGTCCTCCTCCACTGGGGATATGGGGGGCTTCTAAAACTGTTCATTATGGGGCAGATGCTGGCACTCAGTAGGGCTCAGTGGATGCTTATTGAATGAATGGATGATGTCCTATTGTCCCTCCTAAATATTAATCCACATCTCAAAGGTGTCTGCATTCAATGAAATGAAAAAGAAAACATTTTGAAACTCATAACTGAGTAATTAAGGATTAAAACTACTGCTCACTCTTTCTCTTTCTTGTGGGGACAGTATTGTGCACAGAAAGCTTCCCTTTGAAATCCCATTATAGCCGCTGACTCTGTAAAAGCTTCTTGGAGAAAATCTTTTCTAAAGAATAAGCAATAGAACGTGACCTTCGAATTCCCAGAGACTTGTGTTTTTCAGATTATTCAATATCTAGACTTAGTTTATTCTCTCGACAAATATTGATTGTCTACTCTGTGCTAGGCACTGAGAAAATGCAGTGAATGAAACATTAGAAGATCCCATCGTCATGGAGCATACATTCTAGCCTGAGGAGACGGGCAATAACAAACAAGGTTATGATGTGTGCCAGTGGTGATGAGGGCTAAGGACACAACTAGAGCAGGGAGAGTGGGTGGGGAGGTATGGGGAAGGGCAGCTGTTTTAGGTGCAGAAGGACAGGTAAACTGAGACACAAGCTCAATTGCAGTCACCTTACGGCTCACCCTAACCAACAAAGGGCTGGGGTGAGGGCAGCATGTGTTTTGTGAATGCAAATGTCAACCCAACCACAAGCCCTTAGTCCTGTAAACATTATGATGTATAATTTAGATAATAGCTGTTAAAAATCAACTCTTTGATTGTAATGGTAAGACAATTTTTGCAGGTGACTCTAAAATAAAATGACTTCCATTATTCAAGAGTCCATAACGGCAATCAGCTCTTAGAAGAGACTAGAATGATCTACTAGTCTTCCCTCTTCTTTTTTTTATGGAGACTTCTGCTCCCCTGCTGAGACCGTGTATTATATCTAGTTTCACATCAAAATGAATTTTTGCTGCCAAGTTTGAAAACCGCCTGAAAATAGCAATTAATATTGGAAAAGCTGACAGAACCTTAAGTTTACTGGCATGATTGGTGCTGCTGTAATTATGTGCCTGAGTGTATACATGTCTATGTAAACACAGTATGAAAACACACTTGATGTCCAGGACAGTGTATCAGTGTGTTTTCTTGCAGTTAAATGTGGGGAAGAGAGAAGGAGAGGGAGTTGATAGAATTTTTATAGCACTGTTAGGTGGTGTAGATGCTTCTAGTCTAGTCTTTCTTACATCTGTATAAACTTGTTTCTCAAATTATTTTCACGTTCAATACCTCCTTTTACCCTCACAACTTGCTCGGGCTCCGGGCTCCGGGGTGGAAGGCAAGGGAGGCTTTGTTCTTCCCACTTAATGGGTGAGATAACTCAGTGGGTCAGCTAAGATAACTTGAGTTTCTTATCTGAAAAAATGAGGAGATTGGACTCACATCATCTCCAAGGTCCCTTCTAGTTCAGCAGTTCTATTACTTTTTTTTTCTGATTTTCCTGAGGTGACACCGTGTTTTATGGTGGAGATCCCCTTTAAGTCCAGACCCCTTTCTGCCACATGGTTCCTTCTTCTTCAAACCCTTCACTGCATGTTTAATCATCTGTAAAATGTAACGTCTACCGTACAATGTTGTTGAGAAAACTGTTGAGAGGATTAAAGGGAAGGCTTGTGAAGCACCTAGCAAAGTGGTAGCTTTTATTATTTATTATTATCATCACTATTACTAATAAGAAGGCAATGTCGTGTAGTGGAAAGAGCATTGGCATTGGAGTCAAGTCAGTTTCCAATCATTTACTGGTGTGTCATCTTGGCCAGTGATTCAACCTTTCTGAGCATTCCGTAAAGTGGAGCTGAAAATCTCTACCTTGTTGGGTTGTTTGAAGACTAAAGGAGAGGATGTATATAGAGCACTTATCCCAGTGTCTGCCACGTCCCAGATGCTCAACAGACAGTTGGCAGGTATGAATGGTAAACCAATTTGCAAAAGAAACTGGGATGGGGACTTCCCTGGTGGCACAGTGGTTAAGAATCTGCTTGCCAATGGAGGGGACATGGGTTCGAGCCCTGGTCCGGGAAGATCCCACATGCTGTGGAGCAACTAAGCCCGTGTACCACAACTACTGAGCCTGTGCTCTAGAGCCCATGAGCCACAACTACTGAAGCCCAAGCACCTAGATGCCATGCTCCACGACAAGAGAAGCCACCACAATGAGAAGCCCGCGCACCTCAACGAAGACCCAACACAGCCATAAATAAATAAATTTATTTAAAAAAAAAAAAAAGGAATGGGGATATATTTTCATGATTCCCTCAAAACCTGAAGTGGTATATCATAGAGGTGAAGTATAACCCTGAAATTAACAGAAGCATACAGTCATCTTTTAAACAAATAAAAGGAAAAAGAAGATTCTGAAGTTTAGCCATTCTGTGCACATCTACAAGGGAGAAGAAAAACTCACATGCACCTAGTAGTTAGCAAATGGTTGCTCTAGAGTTTCATGTCAGAGAGTCTTCTGAAATCCAGTATATACTTTATTCAAGTCCTCCCACTCTCCCCACTGCAACAATCTGATAAGATTGTGCAGTTTATTTAGAAAAGCTTGATTACCCTCATTTTACTACTTCCTTTGAAAAGTAATCACTTGAGAGGACTTCTCTGGTGGTGCAGTGGTTAAGAATCCACCTGCCAATGCAGGGGACACGGGTTTGAGCCCTGGTTCGGGAAGATCCCACATGCCGCAGAGCAACTAAGCCTGTGGGCCACAACTACTGAGCCTGCACTCTAGAGCCTGTGAGCCACAACTACTGAGCCCACGTGCCACAACTGCTGAAGCCTACGTGCCTAGAGCATGTGCCCCAATGCAGCCATAAATAAATAAATTTTTTTTTTAAAGTTATCACTTGAATAACTTTGAGGAACTGTTTTGCCATAATGATGACCCTTATGAAGGATTCAATGAAGTTGAAAATCAAGATCCTGTAGCTCTGTCTCTGGCAGCATGGTCACAGAAAAGGCTGGTGGCAGAACTGAAATGGATTGTGGTTACTTATCTCTGTGGAGGATTTCTTGGTACTGAATTTCCAGGGCACAATAAACTAACATTTACAGGCATCTGTGGCCACATGCTCTGGGTCTGTGTTGCAGATGTGTTGGCAGCTGCTAAGGAGTTGCAAGGTGGGTGGCACTGCCCTGGACCCATTATTCTAAAATCTAGTTGATGGTTTAAACCAGTGGACCCAAGAGAGGTATGTATTGTACAGAAAACCAGTGTTGAGTTCCATATTGTTTACTACATGCATTGTTTGAAAATGATAAAACATAGCAACTCACCATTTAAATGACTTTTTTTTTCTTATTTGATGTATATCTGTCCTTGAAATTATTCTCACTGTGGATGCCCATCCTGTGTGGACGTCTAAAGACAAATGAGTTTTCTACCTGAGAGCAGTACAGTTAAATGCTTTGACCAATGTCTGTTATGTTTGGTTGCCTTCCAGTTTTAAAATGTGTGAATTTCCTTTTTAACGTTCTAGGGGAAAGCAATGGTATTCGCCCCACGCCGAGGGAATACTTTAAACCAGTTTTGCAATCTAGCTGAAAAAGCTGGTTTCTCTATCCAAAGACGTGAAAATTATGATGAACACATTTCAAACTTCCACTCCAAGGTTAGTTTTCTGCTTGTGTTAGATAACACTTTAATCCGCATTGCATTTTGAAGAGATCATGGTCTTTTTGGCAGGTAACCTAAATATTTGATTAAAGGACTCCTTAGGTGTGCTGCTTCTGAACAGCTATTTGTATCTGATTATTTTGTGTGGCAAAGCCATCTTTTATCTTTGCACGTCTAGAAGGATTGTACAGAAACCATTCCTGTTTACTCCTTTCTCTGAAACTAACTAATCTCTTCATTCATAATAGAGTAATTTGTAGGATACAGGGGAGGTGGCATAGAATGAATGATAAACAAGCATTTATATTTTAATGAAAAACCTTCAGCTTTTAAGTAGGTTAAATGCTTAGCTGCACTGAAATAAATAGAAGGTGAATGTCTAATTGTATCATGTTAGACTGTAAATCTTTATCTCTGCTTGCTTTATGGCTGGGTCAGTTGGCAGTTTGAGACTTAAATCTCACAGAATTTCACAGTTGTGGGGTTATATGTCAGATCGAGGCGCTACAAGATTTAGGTCAAAAGCACTTATCCGAGAGTGATTCTAAGCTTGCTTACATAAAGCAATGTTATCGGCCTTTTTATTATTTATAGGTATAGAGCAGTATAGGACACTGAGAGGCCAGTGTTCCACCGAAAACTTTTTAGGAATCTCACGTTTGTTTGCTAATGCATATCACAGTTACTAG